>NW_006922031.1:2348618-2349812 GCF_000298275.1 Orycteropus afer afer | reverse complement strand
CGAATGTAGGAAAATTGGAAGCTGTCAAAAATGAAATGGAATGCATAAAGATCTATATCCTAGGCATTAGTGAACAGAAATGGTTTTAGTGAACAGACTGATTTTGGTCATTTTGAATCAGACAACCAAATGATCTACTATGCTGGGAATGAAAAATTGAAGAAGAATGGTGTGGCATTCATTATCACAAATAATGCTTCAAGGTCCATCCTGAAGTACAGTGCTGTCAGTGATAGGATTATATCCATATGGGGACAAGGAAGACCAGTTAATACTACTGTATTTCAAATTTATGCACCAACCACCAAAATCAAAGATGAGGAAATTGAAGATTTTTACCAACTTCTGCTGTCTGAAATTAATTGAACATGCAATGAGGATATGTTAATTATCATTGGTGATTGGAGTGGAAAAGTTGGAAACAAAGAAGAATCACCACTAGTTGGAATATATGGCTTTGGTGGTAGAAATAATGCTGGAGATCACATGATAGAATTTTGTAAGACCAATGACTTATTCATTGCAAATACATTTTACAATAACACATGGACTTCACCAAATGGAGTACACAGGAATAAGATTGACTACATCTGTGGCAAGAAGCAATGGAAAAGCTCAATGTCAGTCAAAACAAGGCCAGGAACTGATTGTGGAACAGACAATCAACTGCTCATATGCAAGTTTAACTTGGAGTTGAAGACAATTAAAACAAGTCCATGAGAGCCAAAATATGACCTTGAATAAATCCCTTCTGAATTTGGAGACCATCTAAAGAATAGATTTGATGTATTGAAAACTAATGATCTAAACGAGAGGAATTGTAGGTTGACCTCAAGAGCATCATCCACGAGGAAAGCAGAATGTCATTAAAAGGACAGGAAAGGAAGAAAAGATCAAAATGGACATCAGAAGAGACTCTGAAACTTTTCATTGAATAAAGAGTAGCTTAAGTGAATGGAAAAATGGCAAGATAAAAGAGCTGAACAAAAGACTTCAAAGAGCAGCTCAAGAAGACAACGTCAATTATTATAATGAAATGTGCAAAGACCTGGAGTTAGAAAACCAAAAGGGAAGAACTCACTCGGTATTTCTCAAACTGAAAGAACTGAAGAAAAAAATTAAGCCTCAAGTTGCAATATTGAAAGATTCTATGGGAAATATATTGAACAATGCAGGAAATATTAAAAAAAGATG
>NW_006922031.1:2344639-2346628 GCF_000298275.1 Orycteropus afer afer | reverse complement strand
ATTTCTAATTACTAAAAATGTTGAACAACTGATTCTGTGTTATTTGTCAATTGCATATATTTTCTTTGGAGAAGATTTATTCGAAGCATTTTTTCTAGTTTTTTATTTTTAATTGGGTAGTTATTTTTCTTATTTACTTACTATAATAAATTGGATTAGTTTTCATATTGACATATTTATATTGTTTGTTAGTTTTCTTATTATCTTACTGTTTCTTACTCTTATTGAGGTTATTTTTATACTTTTTATGGAGATGTAATTCACATAACATGAAATTCACAGTTTTAAAGTATACAGTTCTGTGGTTTTTAATATTTTGACAATGTTGTACAGCTATCATTATATCTAATTCCAGAACATTTTTATAACCTCTTGGCAATCACTCCCAATTTCTCATCACTCCACCATCTATGTTCTGACAACCACTAATATACTTTCTGTTTTTCTCAATTTGCCTATTTTGGACATTTCATATAATTGGAATCAAACAATATGTGATCTCTGTGACTGACTTCTTTCACTTACCATAATGTTTTCAAGATTCATCCATTTTGTAATATGCAACAGTACTTCATTCCTTTCTATGAGTGAATAATATTTATTCTTGAATTCTTTATCATATTATACATCCAGTTATTCTTTCTAGGTTTTTTAGCACAAAAATTTGATCTGTAGGTGACTAATATTTTCTAGAATTACTAAAGGAGTATTATGAAATGAAATACTTATTTAGATTACTATGTTGTTAAGTTAAATATATTTAACACAAAAATAGCTAACCAGCTAGGTATATAGAAAAATATAGACAGAGAGATACAGATGTACATATCAACAAAGTGGGGGATCAGAAAATAATTCACAATAGCATTTCTCCCAAATTGTGAAAATCCTTAGTTTGAGAGTTTAAGAGAATGTCATTTACCTGATCTAGAGCAATTTTTGCTTATTTCATCATCCTGTTCCTGTTGATCTTTTTCTGTATGACTCATGGGATTCTCATCCTACACTATTGTCTACTGGAATTGTCATCTCTTGTAGCAGGATCCATATTAATAATTCATGGACATTCTCATGATCTGCCTATGTACATTCTGAGAATACAGTTTATAAATTTTTCCTTAATTTTACAGTTTTTTTTCCTCTAATGTTTTATAAGTCTTTCATCAGTTACTCAAAATGTCAGAAATGACTTTTTTTGTTTGTCTAGTGATGCAATACTGCATGCAGTCCAATATTTCTCCTTTTTTGCCAGTGTCGTGGAGTGCCTGGAAGTTCCACTCATCAATCTGAATGTCTTCATTATCCAGGTTGAACTCACTAGTGCTACTATTTTTCCATACGATGACAATCAATTTTATGATGTATTTTTTTCTAGATAATATATTCTACTTTTTTCCATTCATTTAATGGTAACTGGTGAAGGCCTTAAATACTTTCAAATAGCTAAATATAATATTCCACATCATGAATGTCAGTTTATACAAAGTTTTATATATCCCATGTCTTAAAAGTTCAGAAAGCTTATAATTAATAATTTGGTTGCATTTGGGGCAAATATGAAATGAAATGGTATTATTTGCATATGGTCTAGCTTGGAAATCCCCAAAGTTTGCTTTGTTCTTACATGCAATCATGTATTTATGAAGTTATATGAGAAAAACATAAGAAAAACAGGAATAAGGAAAATTACTTTTAAATATATTTTAATATGTCAATATGGCAAGAGAAGGCAAGTGAATATAATCTGGCAACCTGACTAGAAGAAGTGTGGGTGTGGATTGGTAAGCACTAGATCACTGAAAATAATGAGAAAAGACCAAAAATATTAGGTAACCATTCAGATTTAATTCAGAGCTTTACTACAAATGGAGACTAATATCAATGTGTATACTATGTGGGGGGAGCTCTGGTAGCATAGTGGCTAAGGCACTTGACTGCTAACCAGAAGGCTGGCGGTTCAAACCCACCAGCCACTCCTCAGAAGGAAGA
>NW_006922031.1:2328663-2344284 GCF_000298275.1 Orycteropus afer afer | reverse complement strand
AGTTCTCAATTTTCCCCCCAAATTTTCACAATTCAGGATTAATGACATGCTTTAAGTTTTTTAACTGCTGTTGTTGTTAGGTGCTGTCCAGTCAGACCTGACTCATAGTGACTCCTCAATTCTTTGTTATCTGCTTTGTTGTTTTTATAACTGATTACTCCCTTCAATTTGTTTTTATTTTCTTGATAGTTTTTATATGTTACCTTACTTTTTGTTTCTGAAGCCAAACAAAAAACACTTTATCAGTCTTAATAAGATTACCAGAAGAGATACATCTAATGATGGATTCTCAAATGCTTTTTAACTCTTCCATGTTATTTCTGCCACCTAGAATTAGAGGGAGAGTTTGGGTGGCATAGTGCATAAGGCATTTGACTGCTAAACAGAAGGCTGGAAGTTCAAACTCACAGACACTCCTTGGAAGGAAGGTTGGGCATTCTACTTTGGTAGAGATATGGCCTCAGAAATCCAAGGAGGGGTCTCTATCAGTCAGATCCGACTCGATGGTGGTGAGTTTTTTTTTTTTTTTTTTGTAGAATTAGAGGATGTTATAAAGCAAAGCAGGGTAGGATCTCAAGATCTATTATTATTATAAGTTGATTAATGACATCATAGAAAAGTTCACAACTATTAATCAGAAGACATAAATTTTAATCTTCCTTATATTTCTCTTGTTTCTGTTCACTTTAAGACCCAGTGTCATCATCTGTAAAATTGGGATAAAGTATCCTATTAGATTACAACTAGAATATTGGATGGAATCATAACAATTTATGGATAACATTGAGAAGAATGGGAATTTGAGAACACTTAATTGTGCCCATGAAGAACCTGTACATAGACCAGGAGGTTGTCATTTGAACAGAACAAGGGGATAATGCATGGTTTAAAATCAGGAAGGGAGTGCATTAGCGTTATATCCTCTCACCATACATATTCAATCTGCATGCTGAGGAAATAATTCAAGAAACTGGACTATAAGAAGAAGAATATGGCATTAGGATTGTAGGAGGACTCATTAAAAACCTGCAATATGCAAAAGATACAACCTTGCTTGCTGAAAGTAAAGATGACTTGAAGCACTTACTGATGAATATTGAAGACTACAGTCTTCAGTATAGATTACACCTCAATATGAATAAAATGAAAATCCTTACAACTGGACCAGTAAGCAGCATCACAATAAATGAAGAAAGAAAATGAACTTTTCAAAGATCACATATTACTTGGATTTACAATCAACAGCAATGGAAGCAGCAGTCAAGAAATTAGATGTTGTATTGCATTGGGCAAATCTGCTGCAAAAGATCTCTTTAAAGTACTGAAGGGCAGAGATGTCTGTCTGCAGACTAAAGTGTGCCTAAGCTAGGCTGTGGTACTTTCAATCTCCTCATATGCATGTGAAAGCTGGACAATGAATAAGGAAGACCAAAGAAGAGTTGATGCTTTTGAGTTGTTGTGTTGGCAAAGAATACTGAAAGTACCATGGACTGCCAGAAGAATGAAAACATCTGTCTTGGAAGAAGTGCAGCCAGAATGCTCCTTGGAGGCAAGAATGGCCAACTTTGCCTCATCTACTTTGGTCATGTTGTCAGAAGGGACCATTCGTGGAGAAGGATGTCATGCTTGATAAAGTGGAGGGTCAATGAAAAAGGGAAAGGCCCTCACTGAGATGGATTGACACAGTGGCTACAATGTTGGTCTCAGGTATAGGAGAGATTATGAGGCTGGCATAGGACAGGGCAGTGTTTCACTTCTGTTGTACATAGGGTCACCACGAGTATGAGCTGACTAGACACCACCTAACAAAAATAACAACATATCAAAGTACTTGGAAAGCTGTGACCTGACATGAAAATAATTATATGGAAAGGCAGCATAGCGAATATTAATCAATTCATGAATTTGTCATAGAAAAAATCAACAGATAAATGAATTAATTAATATATGGTTTAAATCCTTTATACTGTAGGTTTTTATTTCTTTCATTTTTCAGTAAAAAAATGAGGCCTTTAAAGGTTAAATAGTTTACAGAAGGTTACAGAGGAATTAAGTGGTAAACCTGAGATGAATTCCAAGTTTTCTCCCTCCAGAATTTATGTTCTTAACCATTATGCTATATTGCTACTTTATTTGATAAATAATGAGATTAGACAACACAGCCAGGCTCAAAAGTTGAAACAAAAATAACTACCCCCCCAAAAAATATATGTATATTAAGGTTCTGTAGAAAACAATGGCACATACTAGTTAATACTCTATTAGATATTTACCCTTCCCACCTCATCATGTCTGTGTTTATAGACAACTGAACTGAAACCATTCTCTTTTTACCTCATACTCCTATATTACTGAGTGAATCAGTCAGGGTCCAATTAGGAAAAAGAATATCTGTATATTTGAAATATGAAACATTTATGAAGGAATTATTCAGTAATGAAAGAGTTGAAACTTGAGGGGGGTGGGGGATAAAGGGAAGGGGAACCTAGGGGCTGTGGTCAGCTATAAAAACTGGAACCATGGAAGATCTATTTGGTGAAAGCTGGAGCCATTAGAGAGACTCAGCTGCTCTGAGAGAAAACGTCCAGCCAGAGGAAGAGGATAAGCATCCTGGCTTCTCCCTCTCTTCCTGCTCTTTATATTCTTTCCAAAGTCTTCAAGTCTTCTGTATGCCACAGGAGCCTAGAAAAGGCAGGCTGCGAACATCTCTCCCTTCTTCATCATAATTCTGAATTACAGAACTGAGCAAGGTAAAAAATATTGGTCTGAGAGCAAACAGGCTCAGATTGGAACATTTCCTTCTAATTTCTTTATTTTCATTCTTCTTGGAAATCCATTTCCAATAAGTTTGGCTTCATCAAGGCAATGCATTATTTTGATGGTTTTAAATTCTTTAGACTGTTTAATGATACTTTTTTTTTTTTCTCTTTTACTCACAAGAAATTATGCTTATTTGCTGTAAACTGTTAAGGATTTGGCTTGTTTTCTTGAATCCTTACTGTCCCAGGAATGACTATGGTCCCTGGCACATAGAAAATATTCAATGAAAATTGAGGCCAATGCAGCCCCTTTAAGGGTTGGTGGTCCACATTTAATAAGTTTGGTGTGTAGTCCCACTCTTTGGGGGTATGAACATGGAATAATTTAAATTATTTTCTATAATTCACTGTGCATTGTAAAACCCTTATTTCTTTTGCCTGTCTGGCTCTATTTATGATCTCTGACCAGTTCCAAAAATTTTCAGTCACTTTCAATTCTAAAACCATCTCATAAAAACTAGTCCTATTTATTTTCCCTACTCTCTGTTTTGAAATGTATAAATCTATAGAAAAGTATGAAAAACACAATGATTACCATGTAGCTTTTATATGAATTTGTATTTCATATATATATGAATCCCTGAGTAGTGAAAATGATTAAGTGCTTGACTAAAAGCAAAAAGCTTAACAGTTCAAACCCTTCCTGAGGTGCCTCTCAAGACAGGCCTGGTGATCTGCTTCCATAAAGATTACAGCCATTAAAACCTAATGGAGCAGCTTTACTCTGTATACATGAGTCACCAAGAGATGGAACTGACTCCACAGCAACTAGCAGCAAATTATATATTGTATATAATATATATTATATTAAAAATTCACTCACTGCCATCAAGTCAAACCTGACTCATAGTGACCCCTCCTCGGGTTTCCAAGGCAGTAACTCTACAGAAGTAGATTGCCCAACCTTCTTTGTGAGGAGTGGCTGGTGGTGTATTACATTATATCAATCATTGGTAGTTGGAATATTTGGCCTCAGTGATAGAAATAACACTGGATAACTCATGAGAGCATTTTGCAAGATCTATGACTTATTTATTGCAAATACCTTTTTTCAGCAGCACAAATGGCAGCTATACACATGGACTTGGCAGATGGAGTACACAGGAATCAGATTGACTACATCTGTGGCAAGAAGTGATGGAAAAGCTCAATATCTTCAGCCAAAACAAGGCCAGGAGCTGACTATGGAACAGACCATCAACTGCTCATATGCAAGTTCAACTTGAAGTTGAAGATAATTAAAACAAGTCCATGAGAGCCATAATTTGACCTTAAATATATTCCTCCTGAATTTAGACATCATCTAAAGAATATATTTGATGCATTGAACACCAATGACCAAAAACCAGAGGAACTGCGGGATGACATCAAGAACATTATCCAT
Organism: Orycteropus afer afer; assembly: GCF_000298275.1. Classification (NCBI taxonomy): domain Eukaryota; kingdom Metazoa; phylum Chordata; class Mammalia; order Tubulidentata; family Orycteropodidae; genus Orycteropus; species Orycteropus afer. The sequence goes on along the minus strand of NW_006922031.1, from coordinate 2,340,081 downwards.
GAAGAAAGACAGGAAAGGAAAAAAAGACAAAAATGGATGTCAGAAGAGACTGAAACCTTCCCTTAAGTGGAGAGTTGTTGTTGTTGTTGTTGTTATATGCCATCGAGTCAGAGCTGACTCATAGCGACCCCTCCTTGGGTTTCCGAGGCAGTATCATTATGGAAGTAGATTGCCCGACCTTTCTTCCAAGGAGTGGCTGATGGGTTTGAACTGCCAGCCTCCTGGTTAGCAGTCAAGTGCCTTAGGCATTATGCTACCAGAGTTCCCACAATATTAAATAGATAATTAAATATAAGTAAATATTAATATTAAACAAATTATTAAATATTAAATAAAAAGGTATTAACCACAAATGAGTGTAGTGGTAGTGAAGTGGTAGAAGTTTTGCCTTCTACACAAGAGACGTGGTTTTGATTCCCAGCCAGTGTACAATGGACTTTATGCTATCTTACCACCTATTTGTCAGTGGAGGCTTATGCGTTGCTATGATGCTGTACAGATTTCAACGGAGCTTCCATGCTAAAACTAGGAAGAAAGGCCAATACATTTGAAGACATAAGCAAAATGCACAAAATCCTATAAAATATATGACCACAAGTAACATGAAGAAAAAAAAAACCTGGATAATTCTATAACCATTAAAGAAATGGAAGTCTTTAAAAATCATCACACACACACACACACACACATGCACACAAAATATTAGGCTTAAGTTTTATAAGGAATGCAAAGCACAGCACACTACTGTGGAGTCGGATTCAACTCATAGCGACCCTTCTTCGGTTTCTGTGGTGGTTTCACTACAGAAGGCCTTCCAAGGAGTGGCTAGTGGGTTTGAACCACCAGCCTTCTGGTTAGCAGTCAAATGCCTTAGGCACTAAGCTATCAGAGCTCCTTTACCAAGGAAGGTCTTTGAAATATTCAAGACACAAATAATTCCAATCTTATACAAATTATTTCAGAGAAAGAAAAAAATGGAAGAGATCTCCTAATTAGTTTTATAAACCTGTCATAACCTGCTTGCATCAACATAAGCAAGCCTCAAACACATAATATTGAGTGGCAAAAAATCATTCCATAGAAGAATATATATAGTATAATTCCATTTACACTATATAAAAGTAAAAACCAAGTAGGATTAAACTATTACTTAGAAACCACAAACTTCAGAAGTGACCACCCATACAAAGGAGAGTGATATAAAGGAGACTTCTAGGGCCCTGGTAACAATGCTTTATTTCTTAAATTTGGTGTTGTTTATACATGTGTTTCTTTTATTACTCTTTATAGCTTACATCTACACAATATCTATTCTTTTATAAAGGTAAGATATTTAATAAAAAATATTTGTAAAGAATTTGTAAGTGGAGAATAGCTAAAGCAAATGGAAGAAGTGACAAGATAAAAGAGCTGAATTTCAAAGAGAAGCTCGAAAAGACAAAGTCTATTATTATAATGAAATGTGCAAAGACTTGGAGTTAGAAAACCAAAAGGGAAGAACATGCTCAGCATTTCTCAAGCTGAAAGAGCTGAAGGAAAAGTTTAAGCCTCGAGTTGCAATATTGAAAGCTTCTATGGGCAAAATATTGAATGAGGCAGGAAACATGAAAAGAAGATGGAAGGAATACACAGAGTCACTGTACCAAAAATAATTGGTCATGTTCATTCATTTCAGGAGGTGGCATATGGTCAAGAACCAATGATGTTGAAGGGAGAAGTCAATGCTACACCAAAGGAATTGGCAAAGAACAAGGCTCCAGGAATTGACAGAATACCCATTGAGATGTTCCAACAAGTGGATGCTGCATTGGAGGCACTCACTCTTCTATGCCAAGAGAATTGGAAGATAGCTACCTGGCCAACTGACTGGAAGAGATCCATATTTGTACCCATTCCAAAGGAAGGTGACCCCACAGAATGTGGAAATTATTGAACAATATCATCAATATCACACATAAGTAAAAGCTTACTGTATATAGTTCAGCAGTGTTTGGTTGCAGCGGTATATTGACAGAGGACCTCCAGAAATGCAAGCTGGATTCAGAAGAGGATGTAGAATGAGGGATATCATTGCTGATGTCAGCTGGATCTTGGCTCAAAGGAAAGAATACAAGAATGATGTTTACTTGTGTTTTATGGACTATACAAAAGCATTCAATTGTGTGGATCATAACTAATTATGGATAACATTGAGAAGAATGGGAATTCCAGAGCAATTGCATACTGTACATAAACCAGGAGGCTGTTGTTAGAACAGAACAAGGGGACACTGCATGTTTTAAAATCAAGAAGGGAGTGTGACAGTGTTATATCCTTTTCCCATACTTATTCAATCTTTACACTGAACAAATAATCCGAGAAGCTGGACTACATGAAGAAGAACATGGCATGAGGATTGGAGGAAGACTCATTAACAACCTGTGATACACTGATACACAACTTTGCTTGCTGAAAGTGAGGATGACTTGAAGCACTTATGATGAAGACTGAAGACTATGGTCTGCAGTATGGATTACACCTCAAGACAAAGAAAACAAAAATCCTCACAACTGACCCTATAAGGAGCATCAATAAATGGAGAAAAGATTAAAGTTGACAAGGATTTAATATTACTTGGTTCTACAGTCAACACCAAAGGAAGCAGCAGTCAGGATATCAGACAACGTATAGCACTGACCAAATCAGCTGCAAAAGACCTCTTTCAAGTACTGAAGAGTAAAGATGTCTCCTAAAGTGCACTGACACAAGCCATGATATTTTCAATTGCCTCATATGCATGTGAGATCTGAATAATGAATAAGGAAGACCAACAAAGAGTTGATGCTTTTGAGTTGTGGTGTTGGGGAAGAATGCTGAAAATACCATGGACTGCTAAAAGAACTAACAAATCTGTCCTGGAAGAAGTGCAGCCAGAATGCTCCTTGGAAGTGAGAGTGGCCAGACTTCTTCTCTTACCTACTTTGGTCATGCTGTCAGAAGGAACCATTCCCAGGAGAAGAATATCATGCTTGTAAAGTGGAGGGTCAAGGAAAGAGTGGAATGCCCTCAACAAGATGGATTGCACAATGGCTGCAATGATTGGCTTGGGTATAGCAAGGATCATGGAGTTGGCACAGGACGAGGCAGTATTTCATTCTGCTGTATATGGGGTCAGTATGAGTTGGAGATGATCCCACAAAACCTAACAACAACAACAACAACAACAATGTGACCCTATAAGACAGAGAACTGCCTTGTAGTGTTTTCTATGCTGTAAATTTTACAGAAGCAGATTGCCACATCTTTATCCAATAAAGTGGCTTGTGTTTTCAAACCAATGATCTTTCAGTTAAAACATTAGTCACTGCACTACCAGTGTTTCTTATTCATGTATACATATATATAAAATTATAATTCTACTCTTAAGAAGAAGAACATCATTTTCCATTATGATACTAAGAAAATGAAAATTAAATTTAAAAACCAGGAAATTTTATAGAAATGTGGAAAATTGTATGGAAATATGAAAAATTAAAAATGATTTCATAATATCATCCAATATCTAGCCTATATTTGTTGTTATTGTTAAGTACCATTCAGTTATAATAACAGAATGAAACGTTGCCCAGTCCTGTGCCATCCTTTGGGTCCATTGATGCAGCCACTGTGTCATTCCATCTTGTTGAGGGTCTTCTTCTTTATCATTGATATTCACTTTGCCAAGCATTATGTCTGTGTTAGGCTGACTTTTCTAGAGAAGCAAAACCAGTAAAGCTTATTTAGAGAGAGAGAGAGCGAGAATGAGAAATTTATCTCAGGAAAATGGCTCACACACTTAAGGGAGCCAGCAAGTCACAAATTCTTGGATCAAATGTCAAGCTGGAAGCTTTTCCCAGCTCACACAGCTGCAGGGACTAATCAGCTCAAGGTTGTCAGGCAGTATAATGGCTGTTGACTCCAACAAATGACAAATCCAAGATCTCTAGGCTGATTGGTGGATTTTTCGCTCATGGACAGTTGTAGGCAGCACAACAGAATCCTGATCTACAGAGGAAGGGTCTCTTTTCTCAGAATGTACACAAATATCCTGGAAGCAGGCCACACCCCTAGGGAAACTCTCCTTCAATGGGTTGGCTGCTCAAAACATACACATCTGATCCCATCATGGGAACAACCCACATTGCTCAAACCACACAGAATTGTGGTCCAGCCAAGTTGACTCATACCTCCAATGACCACAGTCTACCCCTTGTCAAATTGGCAGTTGTACATGTCTTTTTAACCATATATAATCTCTAAATAGGGACAATTATAAAGTCTATTTGCACCTAAAATGATATGCTAACATGTGTACAACTAAAACACATTAACCTTATTTACATTTCACAGTTTATAACAGAAGGAACCAAAAATATCTGATGTACATATACAAAGAAAAAATATAACAATCACAGTCCTCGTTTCTGCAACTGTTCACGTGGTCGTAGTTGATATTCAGAACTACCTTATTCCAACACCCGTTCTGTATTTCCCTTGTCCTCAGCAGACGACTCAGTTGGTTGTGGTTCTTTGCCTGGTGGGTGACCCAGACCTTCATTCCTGAAGGGCCTGGGCCACTATTAGTCATATCATAATTGGGTTGTTGTAATTTTCCATTGACTTTGATCACAGGGCATGGTAATACTGAGACGTCCTAAAGAATATCCTGTATTTCAGATATATTCTTTACCTCCATTATGTAATGTCTATTCAATTTCCCCTTGGTAATCAGGATTTATCACACCGATAGTACAGTAATGTCCTTCTTTGTTTGTTGATCCAGAGGCATGAGGAAACCAAAATGGTTGGATGGCATTCTTAATTTTCAGTTCAATGCAATCAGTATTGTGTCCAGGTGGGAGTGTTCCTCCCTTTGGAACTAAGATCTCTAGACCCATAGAACATAGAGTAGCAGGGACAGGAAGTAAAAAAAAAAAAAAAAATTAAGTGGGTCACTAGGGGTAACAGAGAGTGGGACTACTCCTGTTTCAACCCCTTGTTTCCTGGACCCATGAATCCTGGCTATTGGAGAAGCACCATATATTGGATGCTGGTTTAGAGCATATACAACCTCACAGAGAACATTACCCCAACCCTTCAAGGTATTTCCACCTAGCTGGCACCGTAATTGTGTTTTCAATAGATCATTTCATCTTTCTATCGAGCCAGCTGCTTCAAGATGTTGTGGAACATCGTAAGACCAGTGGATTCCATGAGCATAGGCCCATTGCCACACTTCATTAGCTGTGAAGTGCCTTGATCTGAAGCAATGCTGTGTGAGATACCATGACAATGGATAAGGAATTCTTTAAGTCCATGGGTGGTAGTTTTTTCAGAAGCATTGCATGCAGGGAAGATGAATCTATATCCAGAATAAGTATCTGTTCCAGTAGGAACAAAACACTGTCCTTTCCATGATGGAAGTGGTCCAATGTAATCAACCTGACACCAGGTTGCTGGCTGATCACCCCGAGAAATGGTTCTATATTACGGATGCAGTGTTGATCTCTGCTGCTGGAAGACTGGGCACTTAGCAGTGGCAATAGCCAAATCAGCCTTGGTAAGTGGGAGTCCACATTGCTGAGCCCATGCATATTCTCCTTCCCTGCCACCATGCCCACTTTGTTCACGAGCCCATTGAGCAAGACAGGAGTGGCTGGGGAAAAAGATGGCTGGATTCCACTGAACTTGTCATCCTATCCACCTGATTGTTAAAGTCCTCCTCTGCAAAGGTCAACTTTTGATGAGCGTTCACATGAGATACAAATATTTTTAATCCTTTTGCCCATTCAGAGAGATCTAACCACATACCTTTTCCTCATACATCCTTGTCACTAATTTTCCAATCATGCTCCTTCCAAATCCCAGATCATCTGGCCAAGCCATTAGCCACAGCCCATGAATCCATATACAATTGTACATCTGTCCATTTCTTATTCCATGCAAAATGAAAAGCAAGATACGTGGCTCAAAGTTCTGCCCATTGGAAGGATTTCCCTTCATCACTGTCCTTCAAGGAAGTCCTAGAAAGGGGCTGAAGTGCTGCTTCTGTCCACATTCGAGTGGTGCCTGCATATTGTGCAGAACCATTTGTAGACCAAGCATGAGTTTTCTCTTCCTCAGTCAACTGATAAGTAACTCCCCATGAAGCCATAGGTGCAGACTGGGAGATGGAAGGTAATGTTACTGGAATGGAGACCATAGGCATTTGGGCCACTTCCTCATGCAACTTACTTGTGCCTTCAGGTCCTGCATGAGCCTGATCTCTGATATACTGATATGCCACTTCCATTTAATGATGGAGTGCTGCTGTGCATGCCCAACTTTATGACTCTGTGGATCAGACAACACCCAATTCATGATGGGCAGCTCAGGCCTCATGGTCACTTGGTGGCCCATGATTAGGCATTCAGTCTCTACTAAAGCCCAGTAATAAGCTAAAAGATGTTTTTCAAAAGGAAAGTAGTTATTTGCAGAGGATGGAAGGGCTTTGCTCCAAAATCCCAAGGGTCTTCATTGTGATTCACCAATAAGGACCTGCCAAAGATGCCAAACACCATCTCTATCTACTACAGACACTTCAAGCACCATTGGATCAGCCAGATCATATGACCCAAGTGGGAGAGCAGCCTGCATGGCAGCCTGAACCTGTTGCAGGGCCTTCTGTTGTTCTGGGCCTCACTCAAAACTAGCAGCTTTCCAAGTCACTTGATAAATAGGCTGAAGCAACACTCCCAAATGAGGGATATGTTGCCTCCAAAATCCAAAGAGACCCACCATATGTTGTGCCTCCTTTTTAGTTGTGGAGGAAGCCAGTTACAATAATGTATCCTTCACTTTAGTAGGAATATCTTGACATGCCCCACACCATTGGACCCCTAGAAATTTCACTGAGGTGGAAGGTGCTTGAATTTTTCTTGGGTTGATTTCCCAACCTCTAGCATGCAGATGTCTCACCAATAGTCTAGAGTCATCGATACTTCTTCCTTACTAGGTCCAATCAGCATAATGTCATCACTATAAATACCAGTGTGATGTCTTGTGGAAGGGAAAGGCAACAAGATCCTTATGGACTAAATTATGACATAGTGCTGGGGAGTTGATATACCTATGAGGAAGAACAGTGAAAGTATACTGTTGGCCTTGCCAGCTGAAGGCTAACTGCTTCTGATGGTCCTTTGAAACTGGTATTGAGAAAAAGGCATTGGCCAGATCACTAGCTGCACACCAAGTACCAGGAGATGTAATAATTTGCTTAAGAAATGAAACCACATCAGGAAGAGCAGCTGCAATTGAAGTCATCAGCTGATTAAGTTTATGATAATTTACTGTTATTTTCCAAGATCTATCTGTTTTTTGTACAGGCCAAGTAGGTGAATTAAATGGGGATGTGATAGGAATCATCACCCTTGCATCCTCCAAGTCCTTGATGGTGGCAGAAATCTCTGCAACCACTCCAGGGATGTGGTATTGCTTTTGATTTACTATTTTTGTAGATAGAGGCAGTTCTAATAGCTTCCACTTGGCTTTTCCTACCATAATAGCCCTTACTCCACGTGTCAGGGACACAATGTGAGAATTCTTCTTATTGCTCAGTAAATCTATTCCAATTTTGCATTCTGGAACTGGGGAAATCACTACAGGATGGGTTTAGGGATGCACTGGATGCACTGGGAGATGCACATTAGCTAAGACTCCATCAATAACTTGACCTCCATATGGCCCCACTCTGACTCGTGGGCCACAATGACACTTTGGATCTCCTGGAATTAGTGTCAGTTCAGAGCCAGTGTTCAGTAATCCCTGAAATGTCTGTTTATTTCCTTTTCCCCAATGAACAGTCACTTTCATAAAAGGCCTCAGATATCTTCGGGGAAGGTTAGGAGAAAGATTGACATTATAAATTTTTAGCAATGTAGTGGGGTCCTTCCTTAAAGGGGCCCAACCTCCCTTTCATTCAAGGGGTTGTGGGTCTATAAACTGACTCAAGTCTGGGAATTTTTTGAGAGGTCACAACTCTGTATTTTGGCAATTCAATGTAGGCTGCTGTTCACGTGACCTAGAATTCTTCTGTCTATATAGATTAGGTAAATATTTATCAGGTTTTCCATGTATTTCACTCCTAGGAACACCATGACTAAGTAACCAATGCCATAATTCCACATGAGTCAGAGTATTCTGATTACTGTTCCAACTCATCTATCCATTATGGTAACCATCCCACCATGCTTTTGTCGATTAACTGCTGCCACTTGGCCCCTAGTACCCTGGGGTCCAATCAGCCCCATCGTAGGTAGTTAAGTGTCTTAGTTCAATTAGGGCAGTTCCCACTGTCAAATCTGGCTTACATAAAATAGCAGCCACAGCAGTCTTCAAGTATACTGGGGCTCCTTTTACAAATTTATTCCTCACCGTACTGGTGAAAGGCATGTCTTCTGGACTCTCCATTTCTGGTTCTAGGGGTCTAATCTGATAAATTCATTCTAACATGGCAACTTCCCTAAGCCTCTGGATACCTTCTTTTACATTATACCAAGGCAGGTCTGGTCCCTCAATTTTAAGGTAGGCCACCGCATAATCCATGCTTCAGTAAGCCAACCAAATAAACTATTAGATCCTTTCCTAACCTCTCAAGCTGAAACACTGAATGAAGAATCTGTACTTAGTGGGCCTAAATCAATAAACTCAGACTGATCCAATGTTACATTCCTTGCACCATTATCCCACACCCTCAGTAGCCATTCCCATACATATTCTCCAGGTTTCTGTCTATATATGTTAGCAAAATCAAGTAGGTCTTTTCAGATGTAACATACTACCTCCTCAGTGCCACTTTGAATTTCACCTTTTAGGGCTCGCTTGGAGTTAACTTTAGTTATAGGTCTAGCAGCAACAATGGGTGGTTGGGGCAGTTCCTGAGAACATTCAGCAATGTCTTTCATGGCTCCTGCCTCAGGCAATGACTCAGCAGGAATAGTTGAGTTAATCACATCAAACAGAGATGGAAGGATAATGGCTTTACCATAATCCCTTCAGATGGGAGGGATTTAACAGAATTTACAGGTTCCATATCCTGATATTCCTGGCTGTCTTCCCTTATGTCCCCATTCCAGTGTTCAGGATACCATTTTTTCCCAATCAATGCCCTCACTTTAATTTAGACACCATTTTGGGTTGGCAGTTTAACTGGCATTGTAACTCAGCCACTCTTACAATAAGACTCTGGGTTAGGTTTTCGATAGTATCAGCTCTGTCGCTAGAAGAAATAAGGCTTTCTTTCAGAGCACAACTGGAAATATTGAGGTGTTTTATGCGATGCTTAAGCTTTGACTCAGCAGCTCTGAACTCATCTCGCTCTTTCATCGCTTTGTCCAGTGTAAGTAGGACAAATCAACCATCTTTCTTATACTCCCAAGCTGACATAATTGCAGAAAAGCATGAAATATGCGATCAACCAAAGCCTCACTTCCCATAAGTACTTGATCTATTGTTGGTGTTTTTTGCATATCAGTGTTGTCACCTCACACCATGGATTAGCAGGGCCCTCTTTACTAGTGGAGGCAGGCTCACCAATGCCTTTACGATTAATCAATTTAGAGAACCAATTTAGGAAGCCCATCCTTATGATTTTGTCTTTCTAGAACCACTTTCACTACCAAATGTGTTAGGCTGGGTTCTCTAGAGAAACAAAACCAGTAAAGCTTATATAGAGAGAGAGTGGAAGAGAAATTTATCTCAGGAAAATGGCTCACACACTTATATGAGCTGACAAGTCCCAAGTTTTTGGACCAAATGTCAACCTGGAAGCTTTTACTGACTCACACAGCTGCAGGGGCTAATGAGCTCAAGGTTGGCAGACAGTACACTGGCTGTTGACTCCAACAAATGATGAATCCAAGATCTCCAGGATGAATGGTGGATTGTTCACTCATGGACAGTTGTAGGCAGCACAACAGAATCCCAATCCACAGAAGAAGAAGAGTCTCTTTTTTCAGGATGTCCACAAATACACTGGAAGCAGGCCATACCCCTAGAGAAACTCCCCTTCAATGGATTGGCTGCTCAAATTGGGAACAACCCACATCACAATTGCTCAAACTACACGGAATCATGGTCCAGCCAAGTTGACACCCAGCACCAACCACCACCATATCTTTCACCAGTAGTTTATTCCTCCTAACAACATGTTCAAAATAAAAATGAGAAAATTTCACCATCCTCATGTCTAAGGATCATCCAGCTATATTTCCTCCAAGACCAATTTGTTAGTTCTTCTGGCAGGCAATGGAATATTCAATATTCTTTGCCAATACCACAGTTTGAATTTGTCAATTCTGCTTCAGTCATCCTTTTTTCATGGTCCAACTTTTGCATGCATGAGGTGATTAACAATACTGTGACTTGGGTGAGGGATATCTTAGTCAGCAAAGTGGCATCTTTGCTTTTTAACACTTTAAAGAGGTCTTTAGCAGCAAATTTGTTCAATGAAATGTGTCATTTTATTATTTGACTGCCAGTTCCATGGGCATTGTTGGTTGATCCAAGAAGAATAAAATCCTTAACAACAATCTTTGCCATCTCTCATATTTTTTTTTTATTCATTGAGTTGCAAGAATATTCATTTTCTTTCTGGTCATGTGTAATCCATACTGAAGGCTGTAGTCTTAGTCTTTTACCTTCATCAGTAAGTGCTTCAAGTCATCTTCACTTTTGGCAAGCAAGGTTGTGTCATCTGCATATCTCAGGTTGTTAATAAATCTGTCTCAAATCCTCATCTGCATTCTGCATTTAAATTTCCTTAATTGCAAAAAAAAAAAAAAAAATAGTTTCGATTTATCCAGTCATATGGATGGACTTTTGGGTTGTTTCCAAAATTTTGCTATTACAAATAATGCCACAGTAAATAACCTTATATTTATTTTATTTAGTATTTGTGATGATGTATCATTAGGATAAGTTCCTAGAAATATAGTTTGAACTATAAGATAAATATATAGCTATTAACTTATTTATTTATAGCTATACATTTATATGCTTTAGATATTGCCAAATTTTTCCCTGTAGAAGTTGATATCCTTTGCACTCCTGCCCAAAATATATGAGAATGCCTGTTTTCCTATAGCCTTGCTAGAGAGTGTGTTATTTAACTTTTATAGTTTTGCTGTTTTGATGGTTGGGAAATCAAATGTTATTACATTTTCATGAGTATCTTTAATATGTTTAAGGACCCACTTAATTTTATTTATTTATTTATTTTTAATTTTATTTTGATTTGGGTGAAGAGTAAATTCACTTTTCATACAGCGTTCACATATACTTTGTCTCATGTCATTGACCAAAATTTACAATGCAACAGCTCCCCTCCCACTTCCTCCCCATAGTTACCTCTTCCCAGTGTCC
>NW_006922031.1:2290536-2326116 GCF_000298275.1 Orycteropus afer afer | reverse complement strand
GAGAGCACTGTCTCTTTAAATATCCAAAATAGCCAAACCGCTTTTTAAACCTAAAAAATGTCGGCGTCCTCCGGACTGGCAAAAGTCCACAGCTCAGCCTACCTTTCTCTTCACCTTCTCCGTTTGTTCCCCAGCTACCTTGCACAGCCCATGTAGTCCCTGGCTCGCTGGGTGATTTTTAGGTTAATTCTTAGGTCCTACCACCAGTCGGGGATCTCCGAGCCACCTGTACTGTCAGGGTCACTCTGTTTGCTGTCAGACCGCAGCTCAGTATGTCTCCTTTTTTTTCGTATTTTCACGCAAATTCTTCTGCTAATTGGGGTTTAGTCCAATTCTGTATCCTTCCCTTCAAGGCTCAGGGGTCCACGATTATTTTCTGTGTCTGTGTTAATTGGTTTCCCTTTTCTTTGTTGAAGAGGGTCTGTGCAATCCTTCTGCCTAGTCCGCCATCTTGCCGGAACCGGACCCACTTAATTTTTGTCATTTTTTTTTAAAGAGCGTTTTATGTATTAGAGAGATTAGCTCTTTCTGTGATATTAAGCAATAACAACAACAACAAAAAAACTCACTGTCATGGAATCAATTCTGACTCACAGTGACACCCATTAGGTTTTCAAGGTGGTAAATATTTATGGAAATAGATTTCTCAGTCTTCCTTCTGTGGAGTGGTTGGTGGGTTTGAACTGCCAACCTTCTGGTTAGCAGTCAAGTGCCTTAAGAACTGTGCCACCAGAGCTCCTTTCTGTAATATTAGTACTAGGATAGTAATCTGTAACAACCAAATGGGAAGAAGGCAACAATCTTGCCAATAGTTGTTGCAAAGGAAGCACCATGTTTTCCTCTCCATTGGCTGCCACCTTGCCTTTGAAAAAGGAAAGACAGTGAAGAAGTTGAGAGTATGAAAGAGAAAATCATGCCTCCTCCCTCTCACCATGCCAGTAGAGCCTCTGATTTAGCTTGCTTTGTGGAATAATGGAAGACATGGAGAAACACTGGAATTTGAAGTGAAGAGGGCATTGTTAAAATGAATAGTACCAGCCTGATTTTCTCTTTCATACCCCTGACTTTTTCACTGTACTGCCTTCTTCAGAGGCAAGGTGGTAGCCAATAGAGAGGAGCAAAGATGGTACTTCCTTTGCAACTAGTACTGGCAAGGTAGTTGCCTTCTTCGCATTTGGTTGTTACAGATTCTTATCCTAACTAAGTTACTGACTGCTCTTTCATTCTATTTGTGTGGACAACACCAAAATAACAGCTCTTATCAGGGCACACTGTGGATTCTTCCCCAAACCTGATGATAACCTCTCTTTTGCTGCCTCTTGGAATAGGAGATCTGAGTCATTTAGCTCGTGGCTTTTCCATGTCCCTTCCCTCATCATGCCTTGGCTATACACTGAGCATCTTGTTGGTGGAATCTTCTTGTCCAATGATCAGTTCCCTTGGGGTAGTTTATAGCAGAGTAATTTAGGTTCAGCCACTCTTCACTTGATCCAGAGGAAACTTCATTATTTTTATTCAGAAACATGCAGGCTGTACCCTTCCCTTTCCCAACTCCTGAACACATCTCTGAGCTATAGCATCTCTCTCCTATTCTTGCCTCAAATCACTGGCAATTTCAGAGACTTTGCTATTATAGGTGCTATGCATATTTTAAATAAATGAAAATAGCTATTTTCTGTATTTTAGGTAGGAGAGGAGATGGTCTTCCTCCCAATTTTATAAGTATGACATGTTGGAGCTTAAGTCTAAAGTCACATTTCCTCCTTCATGTCAGCAGGCAAGCAGTAGGCAAAGAGTCACTACTCCTCAGTTTAACTCTCTCTTTCTATCTAAGGGACCAGAAGTTTGAGAGGGAGGGAGTGGCTATCCATGTTCTTCTGTAAGCCTTGCCCTGAAGCTGACCCCAATGGAGGGAAGGTCTTTAAATATGGAATATGAGGTTCAAAGCACCTTTCCTTTTCTTAGCAGTGGACTTTAGTAGTAATTTCTAGAAAACCAGAGCAATTCTACTTGATCTCTCACATGATTCTATTACACAGACATTTATATATCTGAAAAGAGCCCCATCTACCCAAAAATAACAGTATAAATCACTGGAATTTGGGGACTCCATAATACATTTTTTTGAATATGAAAAATTGACAAAATTCAATTAACCAATTATTGAGTTATTTAAACTCATTCTTTCTGTATATGAAATCTACAAATTACAAGAGAATGAAAATTAGATTGCAGTATAGGCGATACACTATATTCCTCCTTTTGATCTTTCTCTGCAAATGTCCTTGTATTCAGATAACCACAGAATATCAAGGCATATTTCTAATTCATTTTTTGATAAACCCAAAATTTGGCATTATGGACTACATTCTATTCAGCATTGTAAACATCTCTTTTATATTATAGTTGAGACTTCTCTTGCCAGAAGATAAAGTGTGACTGTGGTCAGATCTGCATTTGATTTATTTTAATGATCATCATTACAGAAAATAGAATAGATGCCAAGTGATCATGTTAAAATGATTGTGTTTTGACATAGAAGTTAAAAACCAATGAGATTTTACTTTTGATTCTGCTTCCATGAATGAAACATTGACTCCACAACAGCCAGGAGAGAGAAGAGGACACACATGTCTTAAAATATTTTTCTGACTTATACATAATCTCTCTTTCATATTTGGGTTGCATGTAAGCCAGTTCCTCATCAGCCAATTAAAAGCTACTTGCATGCCAGCACATTGGAGAGCTGAGCCTGACGCCCTGTACTACTTTGGCTAAGGCTTTTTGTACTAAAGCTGAGGCTGTATTTAAATGGATCATGAGGAAATATTGGTTGCTCAGTTCTTTCTGCAATCTGTCTCTGTGCTGATGCCAGGCCACCCAAGTGTGTTTTTGGAGAGCTTTGCCTTTTTCTCCTTGAAATTCAATGCAGGATACTTTGAAAGACCACCCAGTACTGACTTTGATATAGACGCATGACAGAAAAAGAAATTGAGTGGCTAATCTACATATAGGTAAGGACTAATGCTCCCTGGAGAGGAAAAGCATGGGTTAAAAGTGGCTTTTTTGAAAACCCACCAAGAAGACTGAACAATGACTGGCACCGAGTTCAAAGTAGTGCAAATATTTGCCCATTAAACATTTATATATTTTGAGCCTTTAGATTTATCTTGGACAGCCTGTTTGAATTTCTGTAATTCATATTATTTAGAAGCTTGAGAACTTACTATTTTTGTTTTCTAAAATGTTTATGATGTTTATTGTGGTTAATTTCCTTACATCTTAGCCAGCTCAAGCAAGAACCATTATTTTAAGATAAATGAAATTAAGAGAAATGTCAGTATCCTCCAAATACTAAAAGGTAACTATGAGGCTTAATGAGTTTATTGTACTCTTTTTCCTATTTATTTTGAGAGAAACAAACACATAGAAACTTAGAAAAATAACAGTATATTATTAGTAAAAGTAGATGCTAGAATGAACTTGAATTTCAGGCCAAATTATTTTATTTACCTTTCCATTAATTGAATTTATTCACCCAGTTGCAGTCACAGCTACTGAACAATCACAGACCTCCTCTGCAATTGCCCGAGAGAACTTAACACTATGCAAAGAAGAAAACTCAGGATGGATGGTTCCAACACAGAGCACCAAAGAGCAAGAGAGACAGGAATCTGCGAACAACAATCAGGAACCCCACAATATTCCCTTCTAGGTGGAAAACAAGGTTCCTCTGTCTCAGTATGGCTGAGGACAGGTCATCCACCAAAATTAAAAACAAAATAATTGTATAACTTTTCCTTTTTGTGAGGTTGTCACTGGAAGGCAAGTATCTAGTCAAATGCTACATGATTCAGCCTACCACTTACTTCCAGATGTACCCATGTGACTTTTTTATTTCTAATGAAATATTAGTGAGGAGGATGTGTATCAATTCTCAACCATATTGTGCCTTTTTCATAGCTCTTATTTTTAATTGACTAATTGAATGTAGAGGACTCTATGACCCTAAAAAATTGGTGGAGTCACATGTGAAAAAGTTCTAGGTCTTTAATTACCCTATGGATGAGAACTGTTTCCAGCCAGGACCATCACTGAGTGAGTGGAAATCAAGTGTCTATTGAGCTAAGCCACTGAATATTGGTGTCTTATTTGTTACAACCCTAGAATTACCCTACTTAGCAGTCACAACTCTTCTCAAGGGATGAGGGAGAGAAGGGGGTACAAAAAGAGTGAAAGGTTTCTTCCTAATACTTCAGAGGTTGGGAGTTCTTATTAAACAGCCGAAAGCATAGTGCCTAAAGCACTTGACTGCTCACCAGAAGGCTGGCGGTTCAAACCCACCAGCCACTCCTCGGAAGGAAGGTTGGGCAATCCTACTTCCGTAGTGATACTGCCTTGGAAACCCAAGGAGGGGTCGCTATGAGTCGGGGCCGACTCGACGGCAAACAACAACAACAACAACAAAGCAGAAATTAAGGAAGCAGAAAAATATAGCTTCCTTCAGAGTAACCACTCAAATGTCAAAAAAGGACTAAGTTACTTCAGCAGTTAAAAGTTTGGCCCCTTGCGAGAGAGACAGAGAAGTAAGTAGATAGATAAATCATTCTAGTAGCTGTCTTCAGGGAGTAGTTCATTGGGGAATTTCAGTAGCTCTAAGACTGTTTTGAAGGCTTCTCAGGATAAAGCAACAGGATGAGGAAAAAAAAAAAAAAAAAAGTCTTTCCAGGGATTGATTAAGCTATTTTGGGTGCTGTTACCACTTTTTTTTTGGAAAGCAGGTGGGGCATATATTATATACAAACCCATAAAGCACAGGATTTGCAGTGGGGAAAAGTTGGGAAAGTTTTTTTTTTTTTCTTAACATAATCTAGATATGAATATCTTTTTAGACTCCTACCTCCTCAGCTTTCATAAGGAGTGAAGTATTTGAAATAGTATTGTAGTTCAGTGGAATTTGGCACCTAAGCCTGAGTCTTATGACAGTTTCAAGACACACTAAAAGGAAAAAAAAAAAAAGAGAGAGAGTGGATAGCAATTTTCTTCAATACATTTTCAATAATAATAATTTATTTAATTAATATGGAGTGAATATCTCCTATTCCATGCTCTATTTTAGGGACTGAAGAAACAACAGTGAAGAAAGAAGACAACAAACCTCTCCACCAACAGAGGAAAATTCTAGTGGAGGAAACACCAAAAAAAAAGTACATATATTCCAAATCATGGGAGCTCCGGTAGCGTAGCACCTAAGGCACTTGACTGCTAACCAGAAGGCTGGTGGTTCAAACCCACCAGCCACTCCTCAGAAGGAAGAGTGGGCAATCTACCTCCGTAGTGATACTGCTTCGGAAACTCAAGGAGGGGTCACTATGAGTCGGGTCCAACTCGACGGCACATAACAACAACAACAATAATCAGAAATCATATCAGAATATGATTAACAAAATGGCCACATGTAAATCAGAGCCTTCCCTTGTGTAAATTTTTGGTATACATTTATTTATGTCAAAGATTGAGAAGGTAACTGTTCCATTTAAAACTGCAAATTCTAAGAGATTGCAGTAATACTGGGCGGCCTGCTTTTCATGCCATAACTTTAAGTGTCTTTTGTGACTATCTAATATAAAGAGGAAATTGGAGCTGGTACATTTTCTTTCTGTTTTTTTTTTTTTTTTTCCCTTCCTTTTTTTTT
Organism: Orycteropus afer afer; assembly: GCF_000298275.1. Taxonomy (NCBI): domain Eukaryota; kingdom Metazoa; phylum Chordata; class Mammalia; order Tubulidentata; family Orycteropodidae; genus Orycteropus; species Orycteropus afer. The sequence goes on along the minus strand of NW_006922031.1, from coordinate 2,320,421 downwards.
ATAATGGCTCTGAACTTCTTGCTTGAAGAAGCACTGATCTAGCAATAGCAAATGATTTCTTTATCATATAGTCTTTTGAAATGCTAATGTGGAAAATGAAGGTCTCTGTGCTAAGAAGTCCAGGGATGACTCATTTATATTCTCTTGAATTGCTTTTATGCCTAAGAGTTTGTAGAACATTCATCTGGCACCCATCAGTAACAAAAAGGAGTGAAAATTTTCAGGCTCCATCTGCTGCTTACTAGCTTTGTGACCTTGGAAAAGTTACTGAAACTCTCTGAGTCATTTCCTCATCTAAAATACAGAAAAAATAATACCTAGCTCATTGGGTTATTGTAATGATTAAATGAAATTGTGTAAGTAAATTTCCTGGAATCACATTCCCTGAGAAATGGTAACTCCTACTATTATTACTACTGCTTCTATTATCACACTGCCTTCACAGGCTAAAAGTAAAGTGAGTGGTGCATGTTGTCCTCTTCATTATTTATTTTTAAAGGCCAAAATTAATGTCCATGTTTGAATGTCCATTCAAGGTATAATGCTGAATGAGTAACAACAATTCTTTTTTTTCCCCAAGTGATAAATCAATTAACTGGTTGGTTTGAAATGTATTTTCTGAATATCTCATTAAACCGCCACCTGCAGAAGGAAAAAAAAAAAAAAAAGTACTCTTCAGTAAGTTCTGTTGTGATTGAGACTGTGAATGCAGATGGCCTTCGTACAGGAACACCAAACTGACCACTTTTCAATTCATTTGGTAATGTTTGCCTTATTTATAAATTTATTGAATACTAATTGGCTGCTATTCTAGAACCTGTAATTGAACCAACTGTCCCACAGTCTGTTATCTATGCCATGGAATAATTCTATATCCTCTTATTTTTTTAAAGAAAAACAAAAACCTAGCAAATGTAGTTGCCTTGCCTGTACTGTATATCACCCTCCAGTTTTGTGACTATTCGTAATTAATAGCAGTATGCCTTCCTTTGTTGTATGTGAAAGGAAATAAGTACAGAAAACATAAACAGTGATTTTTTTTTTAATACCTTTCTGCTTATGAGAGTCAATTAGGTTGTTTTCTTTTTTTATTCTTTTTTTCTGATGTCTCTCAGAAGACTAGAGAGAGCTTATCAGTCCCAGAATCAGAGCTTGTCAAAGAGGGAAAGGGCTTTAGAAATTCTATGTTCTAATTTCTTGTTTTGAAAATAAGGAACTTATACCCTAAATGGGTAAAGACTTGTTCAAAGTCATAAGGTATATGGCAAAGTGTTCAGAATAATTTTCATAGCTAACATTTATTATTATCTAGGTTTTTTTCCCAAATGGATTATATGCATTACCTCATTTACATTTTCTAAACATCTTGCCTATTTTACTCACGATGGTATCCCCAGCACAAAGGAGAGTCCTTAGGATAGCAAGTGTTCAATTAATATTTGCTGAAAAAATACATACATGGATATTATGGATTTAATTGTGAGCACCCAAAATATGTGTTGTAAATCTAAACCCTTATAACTATGTATGTAATCCCATTCCAGAACAGGATTTTCTTTGTTATGTTAATGAGACTATCAGTGAAGCAGGTGTTTAGGCCAACACCTTTGAAATATAAAAGAGCAAATTAGTCACAAAAACAAAGAAGCATAAATAGGGGGAGATAAATGTCATACCATATGAAGACTGCCAAGAAACCAAGAAATAGAAGCTCAAGAGGCAAGGACTTTCCCCTAGAACTAACAGAAAGGGAAAGTTTACCCACTTGAGGTTCTATTATAGCAGCATGTTGTGAGAACTTTCCAAGGAGGTTAAAACTTCCTCTTGAGTAGGTAGCGACAGTCCAAATTCAGTGTCCAGTGGCGGTGGGCCGGAGTGGATCCAAAATGACAGTTAACTCCCTCCCACTTTGCAGGGATACTTATATATCAGAATTGGAGGAATTAGGGACAGGAGCTACATGTAGGAATAGAGGGCTATGTGACTGGCTTCAGACTTGGTGACACTGGCCCTGATCCACAGGGGGGCCCGGGTCTGTGCCCTATGACCACCACCTGTGTATGTTTTGATAAGACACTGCTGGTCAGCAAGATTTATTGCTTAAAACTTTTGTAAGGACAGGTTAATATGTTACAATGAAGGTGGTTAATACCTGACAGGGGTGACAGCGGGGAGCAGGGGAATATGTGACAAGGAAGGAGAAGGGAAATAGCTTGTAGTTCTTACAAACTCAAAAACTCACTGCTGTCGAGTCAGATCCGACTCATAGTGACCCCCTCCCTTGGGTGTCTGAGGCAGTATCACTACGGAAGTAGATTGCCAATCTTTCTTCCAAGGAGTGGCTGGTGGGTTTGAACTGCCAGCCTTCTGGTTAGCAGTCAAATACCTTAGGCATGTTGTTGTTGTTGTTGTGTGCCGTCAAGTCGACCCCAACTCATAGTGACCCCTCCTTGGGTTTCCGAGGCAGTATCACTACGGAAGTAGGATTGCCCAACCTTCTTTCCGAGGAGTGGCTGGTGGGTTTGAACCTCCAGCCTTCTGGTTACCAGTCAAGTGCTTTAGCCACTATGCTACCAGAGGTCCTTAGGAATAAGCATGGCTAAATAAGATGGAATCTGAGAGCCATTTTGTGGGGAGTGGCATTTACTGACCATACACAGCATTAAGAAACTGAGACAATTAACAATCTTAAGAATGAGAGATATCACATCACCATTTTACAGAGGAAGACACTGAAGAAATGATTTAACCTTAGAGTAATGAGTTCATACATTTAATAATTGGCAAAGTAGACTATCTCCAGGACCCTAGTTCTTATCCACTTGACAGTGCTGCCTCTGAGATTGAGGACTCCTTGGAGTACAACCTGGGGCTAATGTGTATTATGGTCACTTCCATATACATTTTTGGATTTAATTTATTTGAACACCTATAATTTAAGTGACTTTTTTAAATGAAGTGTGATTGAGCAATAAAATGACCTCATGACAAAACCCCATAAACACACGGTAAAAACGATTGATTTAAGATATTGCGATTCATATGAAAAACTTCAAGGGTAGAGCTTGACCCTTGAGACAATTTGATATTTGAAAAAGGGCAGAAGCAAAGATTTATTGTCACCTTTTTGGGGATTAGGTAATGGTTTGAAGAAATATATTTTATAATATAAAATTCAAGTGTGTAGCATTGTAGGCGTCCACAATCAGACTCCAAATTTCTCAGCTGCTTTATCAAACACCGCAATTTGGTCTGCTTATCATCTTATAAGCATGCATTGTTCATTGCTACCTATCCCTAAGTTTTTCTCCTTAAATGGAACCCTCTCCTCATTCTTTACCTCTTTTTCTTTGTCATGTTCTTCAGGGGCCTGTTTAATTACCCCTTTCTTCAAAAAGAAGGAGCTTTGGTGGTACAGTGCTTAAAGTATCAGCTGTCAACCAAAAGGTCAGTGGATCAAACTCACCAGCCACTCCGTGGGAGAAAGATGAAGTAGTCTGCTTCCACAAAGATCTGAGGGCTTGGAAACCCTACTAGGCAGTTCTACTCTGTCCCTATAGGCTATGAGTTGGAATTGACACCATGGCAGTCAGTTCTTTAAAAAGACTTCTCTGAAATACCTCCAGCCACAGGCATTTCTCCCTCACTGGAACAATACTAGCACTAATCATGCCACATGTTGTTGTTACCTGTTGTCTAGTCAGCTCCCCACTCATGACAAATCATGCACAATAGAGTGTTCCACTGCCTGGTGCTGTACCGTCTACATGATCATTGCTGATCAAACCATTGTGATCCACAGGGTTTTCATTGGCTGATTTTTGGAAGTGTATTTCCAAGCCTTTCTTTCTAGTCCATCTTAATCTGGAAGCTAACTGAAACTTGCTCAACATCATAGCAGCAAGCAAGCCTGCACTTACAGAGAGGTAGTGGCTGCTTATGTTGTGTACTGGCTTGGAATCAAACGTGATTCTTCTGTATCATTGAACTACCATGACCCTCAATCAGGCCACGTAGTTCACATTTCATTACAGTCCAATATAGAAATGTTTTTATTTTCTAGTCTAAACAAATGAATGCCAAAATCTTCAAGACTATGTATTATATGTTATACGTCACATCATCACAGCATAGTGTCTTATGCGCAGCAAAAGTTCAATTGATATTTGTTGAAAGAAAATGCAGGAGAAAGAGATGAAAAAGATTATGACACTATTGTTGTTGTTGTTGTTGTTGTTATGTGCCATTGACTCAGACCTGACTCATAGCAACCCCTCGTTGGGTTTCCGAGGCAGTATCACTACGGAAGTAGATTGCCTCATCTTCCTTCCAAGGAATGGCTGATGGGTTGGAACCACCAGCCTTTTTGTTAGCAGTCAAGTGCCTTAGGTACTACGCTACCAGAGTTCCCAAAACTTATAAGCAGTATTTTTTTCTGCTTGTTTTTCTTTAATAAATTACACATCTTTAGACTGACACACTTTGAAATATAGGCTTGTACCTTATAAAAAAGAATATACAAATGAATTTAATATGTTTTTTTCTGTTTATTTTTACTACTGGATAAGATATTTTTGTGGTTTAGTGTTTAGAGATGGAAACTGACTTCTATCTTTCATGCTCCTTGCTGACCAAATAATTTTTGCCTTACTCCTAATTTATGTCTCAATTTTCCACTCTGTTTAAATAAGCAATAATAAATGTGTCCTTGGAGGAAATCTATGAAATTTAATTTATGTCTTTGGAGGCCTTTGAGGCATTTGTGTGAAAGTGTATAAAATGCAAATAATCATTACAGACTCTTTTACCTTCATTTGCATGTGTTGTTTCTAGTATAATTTTGGAGGCTGGAATGTTTTCATCACTTCATCCAAAAATATTCAAGAGACTTTTCTTTCCTCATGAGCAGGTTGGTCCACTTGTGTCATGCTAATCAGTATTTCATTTTCTGGCCTTTTTTTTTTTTTTAATTATCCATAGCTGAAATGTTAATTATCAACATTGGTAAACTGTGGACAACTCAGAATGCTGTCACTTGCACAGCCAGTGAAGTGAAAAATTTCCAGCGTCCTGAACCTTTTCACAGTCTCAGTGACTGACAGTCTAAAATTTTGGATAAATCCCAGGCTTGCAATAAGAAATCACAGTGGGGTGTTGTTTTTAAGAAGTTCTGGAGACTCAGCTCAACTAGTCAGGTAAAATCCTTCCCCTATCACACTCTGGCCTGTCAATTAGTTGCCAGCATGGCTGACACTGGCTGCCAAGGAAAAGCTAATACCCTGTGTCCTAATTATTGCCCTCTTCTGAGTAAAGACTGACTAAAGGAATGTTTAGTAATTAGCTGAACCCAGACAGGCTCAAGACTTGTTTTCCTTTGTCATTAAGACTATGTTGATGATGAAGAAAACTCCAGTAATTAGCACAGAATTAGACAAGGCTTTTCTCCTTCTTTACTGCAAGTTCTTCTTCATATGAGAGAATAAGATCAAATGAAAACATCCTATACTGAGAAGAGTTAAGAGAATTGTGGCTTAATAGGCTTGGAGGAATATTTTGCTGGTATTGAAATCTGCTACTGTGAATTGTCTTTTCCCAAACTTCTGGGAAGTCAATGATATGATATTAATCCCATATTTTAAAACTGGACTTTGGTCTGACTGTTTAAAGAATGGGAAAAACCAAAACCTATTGTGTAGTACTCACTGTACTACATCTTTCTCATACATACACATTTAATCTTCAAACCACCCAATCAAGTAGTTATTGTCCAATGTCATTTTACAGGTTGGAAGATGGGCTTACTAAATTCTTGATATTTATCCTTCATGTTCCCCCCCCCCTTTTTTATTTTTAACTTAAGTACAGATAGAAAAATTGTAAAACATAAATAAATAAATGAACTATGATAATTTTAAAGAAATTGTATGGGAAGAAGCAAGTAAATCAAATATATAAGACAAAAGTTAAATTTTATATCAAGGCAGATGATGAAGATAAGCAGACAAGAAGAAGGAGAAAGAAGGAGAATTGGAAATAAAAAGGCCAAAGTTCACGGGACTTAGACATAAGTATCATAAATCATAATAATCTGTTTTTATGAAACATTAAGTATCATAATAGTCTCTTTTATAATCATAAATTATAATAATCTAACATAGTAAATATATTGAGGAAAAAATGAAATTATTTAAATATACAGTATAACTTTAAAACTCATATTTGAAAAGTTTAGCATTAGTATTGTGTTAATAAATTTTGACATCAGTTAATACCTTATGCTTTGTACCAGCTGTTGTTGTTGTTGTTATGTGCCATCCAGTCGGACCCGGCTCATAGCGACCCCTCCTTGGGTTTCCGAGGCAGTATCATTATGGAAGTAGATTGCCCAACCTTCCTTCTGAGGAGTGGCTGGTGGGTTTGAACCACCACCCTTCTGGTCAGCAGTCAAGTGCCTTAGGCACTATGCTACCAGAGCTCCTTTTGTACCAGTTAGAATGAGTGGAATTATTGAAGGGTATAGGCAGCTTAGGTTTTATCAATGCCAGTCCCATTGTGTTTGAGTGACTAAATGGAGGAAGAGACAGGCTATCAGTAGTCTTTCACACAGCTGTTTAGCACCAGGGTGGGATGAGATTGCAGAGCTTCTGGCTTCCAGGCAAAGGTTTAGAGATTTAAGACTTTTCTTCCTTTAGTTTTATAAATTTTTAGAACTGAAGCTCATAAAATCTCCCTAACTTTTAAGTTCCTCTGCTTTCGTTCAATGAATCCTATTGAAAGCTATTTCTATTTCATGATCTACAACCACTTTCTGCATCTTCTTCACAACCATGATTCATCATTTATTTGCTTTTGGCCTTTAGATTATTGCTTCTTTTGGTTTCTAGGATTGGGCATCTCTAACAACTATTAAAGACCCCTAAACTCCATCTAATTAATGCTACATAATTCTATGTTATCTTCTCAGATATTTCCAAGTAAATATTATTATGTGTGCATTTTACATATTAATCAAGAAATGCTGTAATAAGAAAATTGGGCTGCAGGTTGAAATAACTATTTCCAGTTCTTCTACTAATTACTTCCTGACATTGTACATGTCGTTAATTCTTTTGGCATGAATATTCTCTGTAGTACTTTTAGAACTATGATTCTATAATCCTTTTGGTTGTAGTCAAGTGGTAGCTAACTATAATATAGAGTTGATTATAGGAGAAAAATGTATGTAGTAATATAAAAATACTTTATCCATTTTTTTTTTTTTTGACCAGTTCATGGGGAAGTTCAGTTGAGATTAGGTAAAATGGGCAAAAACGAACTCCCCTCTGACCCCTGGTCTCAAATTATACTTCAAGTGCCACATTTCATTTGTCATAAAGTAATGCCAGCTACAGACAGCTAACCCACAGAACTAGCAACATTATTGTTAATTAATTAGTATAGATAAGAAATGATCACTGAAAAACAACTCAAATTAAATTAATGATAGTCCATTGGCCAATATTTTTGTAGAGATATTTTTGTAGAGATGTAACAATGTTTGATTTTTATATGATTAATAATGCTTCCTATGGTCAATTTGTTGTCTGTTGTGTGTCTCCTCTAATCTAAGAATATACTAAGCACTGGGGGTGTAAAGTAAGCGTCATTGTTTTTAATTGCAGTTTAACAGAGAGGTCTTCAACATTTGAAATAGATTTTATATGGATCCCTCATGCATTAAAAAACTGTTGGGGCAAGGGATACACTGTTTTCTTTTAGATCAAATGTGGGGCAAAATAGACTAATGAGGGAAAATAATTGATGTAGAGTTTTCTTGAATCCTGCCCTAAAGAACTTCCTGGTGAAGATAAGAAAACTCAGAAGACAGCATCTAAAGGTGTACTACAGAAGCTTAGGGGCAAGTGACCCCCAGAAATGGAAATACATCAATCCAGAGCAATTGAGTAGCAGGAAAGAGGAAGTCAGCAGGAATCTCTCAAGAGTCCTAAAAAAATGGTTTAAAAGAAAAAAAAAAAAAAAATCAGCTTTAATCTTCTCCTGGTCCAGGGTATGTAGCTCACTTATAGTCGTACATTACTATAGAACTGCCCTACTCCTGCTTGCACTTTGGTAGTATCAATCCAGTAACTATACGGTAACAGTAAGGAAGGTTGGGGAGGAGAAGTCAATACTTACCTTGTTTCTCACTGGCTTCTGCCTTGAAGTAGATTCCAGTTGGATGAGGAGAGAATATTTAATTCAAAGACAAAATCAAATATTTAATTATTACAATATAACTTTAATTAATATATCAAAACTATATGGTGTTGCAGGAAATAACAATTTGTTATCCTAGAGGAACAAAAAAATTATGGATCTGCTAGTGTTTTCAAACAGGGGCAGGGGAAGTTTAAATTTTGTGGAGGCAGAAGTAAGTTTTCTTGTTGATCAAAAACAAAATGTCATGCTTGTTCAAGATGATGGTTATATATGTCTTTTTAAGTGTATCCATAAGAACTTTTAATTTTTTAATTAAATTACTTGTTGAATGGACTTTACTTTCTGAAAACTTCCTTCAGGAAGCCCTCTGGCTTTCTATGCTAATTGGGTGTTTGCTTTCTAATCATACTTCTAACTGTTCTGGTAATTTCTGGGGCTCTCTTTGTAGTGTACCACTGGGTTAGGTCCATAGATTGATTTTTTTATTTTTTAAAATAACGTTTGGATTTCTCTTCTGCTTTTTGACAAAAAAGCATGTGGGGGCACAGAATTTGTCCAAGACCTCAACAGTCTTATTTTATGTTACTTTTTTTTTAACCTATTCATATGACTGGAGCTCTGATGGTGTAGTGCCTAAGGCATTTGACTGCTAACTAGAAGGCTGACGGTTCAAACCCACCAGCCACTCCTCAGAAGGAAGACTGGGCAATCCATTTCTGTTAGAGACACCACCTTGGCAATCCAAGGGGTGGTTCCTATGAATTAGAATAGGCTCAATGGCAGTGAATTTGGTTCAGTTGGGTATAGAATTTAAGGCATGAAATTTCTTTCAAAACGTTGAATTATGCTGTTATGTTGTATCATACAGTGATGCTGAAAAAGGACACTTGCAAATATATTATAAATCCTACTTGCATATATAGTGTGTGTGTGTGTATATATATATATATGTATATATATATATATATATATATATCTCCTCCTCTTTGGAAGTGAATTTTGAAAACTCTATGGATATTTCCTCTTGTGAAAATTTACAAGAATATGTTCAATATGAGTCTTTATTTATTTATTTATTTTTTATGGCACTCAAAATACTCTTCCACATATTGCTCTTGCTTTTACACCCAACTTCACAAAACCTCAAGTGTGTTATGTCAGCAAGATTTCCTCTCTAGTATTTTGATTTTCCACTTCTTCCTTTTTAATAGATGTGTCAATATGAAACCATTTCTTTTTCACCTTCAGACATTCATCAAAACTAGTCATCAATGTTCTGTTTGCATCTGTATCATAGGTTTATTTCCATATGTACATCCCTACCTTCTTTCATTTGGCTTAGGGAAAATAAAAGAAAAAGACATATGCTCAATCTACCATCTTGATTCAGAAGTCTGAACAGTTTTTTTTTTTTTTTTTAATTTCCAACTCTTCTGTGAATTATTGTACACTTTGAACCATGAGAAGATCAATATCACTGTTTCTAGAAATTATGCCCTGATTATGTATATTTGGATCAGAGTCTCTTTTTGTTTAACAGGATGCTATATAGTTCTGGGTTAGTATTTTTATTCTTTTATTTCTTTTAATTTATGTCATTTGATTTATGATGAAATTAGACACTGAAATCATGGCATGATAGAAATTAACTGAAGAGATGGTGATTGGCACCTTAACAAAAAATTATAGAAAAGGATTTAGTCTAGTTGTGAATAAAAAATGAACAAAAATCATCAAATTTGCTTTCTATTGTGAACTAATAGTAAGTTATTGGATTTCACTTCCATGTGAAATTTAGTAGTTGTCTATGCTAAGGAAGGAGCTCTGGCTATGTAGTGGTTAAGGCTTTAGGCTGCTACCCAAAAGGTTGGAGATTGAACCCACAAGCTTCTCTTTGGGAGAAAGATGAGGCAGTAGGCTTCTGTAACTATTTACAGCCTTGTAAACCCTCTGGTAGCATAGTGGCTAAGACACTTGCCTGCTAACCAGACGGCTGGCGGTTCAAACCCACCAGCCACTCCTCGGAAGAAAGGTTGGGCAATCCTACTTCCGTAGTGATACTGCCTCGGAAACCCAAGGAGGGGTCGCTATGAGTCGGGGCCGACTCGACGGCACATAACAACAACAACAACAAAACCCTATGGGGCAGTTCTACTCTGTCCAACTTCTGTCTTATAGGGTTATTATGGTCAAAATCAACTTGATGGCAGTGGGTTTGTTTGGTTTAGTTCTTTGCTAAGGATCCCTTGTGGGGCAGTGGTTAAGCACTCAACTGGTAACCAAAAGGTCAGTGTTTTGAACTGCCAGCCACTCAATAGCAGAAAGTTGTGACAGTCAGCTTCGGTAAAGATTTACAGCCTTGGAAACTCTTTTTTTTTTTAATTTTATTGTGATCTGAGTGAAAATTTACAGAGCAAATTCATCTTCCATATAGGAGTTCACATACACTTTGTCTTATGACATTGACTATAATCTCCCACAATGCAATAGCACTCCCCTCATTTTCTCCCCATAACTACCTCTTCCGTGTGTCTTTCCCTCCCATGTACTCCTGCTCCCTGAGCTGTCTTTCTGTGCATACACAGCCCTTCTATTCTCCCATTATTATGCTCTCCAAAGAGTGTATCTACCTAATGTAAATGTTCAGCTCATATGCCTGTTTTGTTTGCCTGGAAGCCACAGGAGGGGCTTTAATTCCAGACCTGAAGAGTACCTAGGGGCTATAATCTCAGTGGTTCCACCAGGATCTATCAGACCAGCAAACCTTGTCTGCCCTTTTTTTGGGGGGTTTTGTTCCACATTGTTCTTCAACTCTATCCAAGATCTTCCATATAGATCCCTCTCTGAGTGGTTGACAGTGGTAGCTGGACACCACCTAGTTCTTCTGGTCTCATAGTCATATAGGTTGAGGGTCACACAGTGTATCAGTTGCTTGGACTAATTTTTTCCATGAGTCTTTGATCTTCTTCATTCTTCTTTGCTCTGGATAAGGAGAGACCCATTGTTTTATCTAGATGGCTGCTTGCAAGCTTTTAAGATCCCAATCATTATTCACCCACCACAGTAGGATGCGGGACAATATTTTTGTGTACTATGTTATGCCAATTGAGCTTAATGTCCCCTGTGACATGGTTCTGAGCCCACAGGTTCAACTACTTGCTCTCTCTGGGTAGCTGGCTGTGGCCAAGAAGTGGTTACAACCTTGTCCCATGTCAGCTCTACAATATACCTGGAAATTCTTACAGAGCATAAAAATACACTTGTAGAAACATTAGCTGTCAACCATATACACATTAGTGGGCACAATCTCCCCTGCATAGATATAATCATTCAGCCTGTCCAGCCATCTATCCACATGTATATCAATGTTTACTATCACTGACAATGCAGGACTCTAAGTGCAAAAGGGTTGATCTTTGTTGTCTGTACCTCCCATGCACCTTTCCATGTCTGCCTCTTCCTCAATGCTACTGTGCTGATCACTCATATCTGGTACATTGCCTTTCCCTTCACCCAAATCAGTAGTTGTCTTTACCTATGGAGCAGTGTTCCCTCCCCTCCCGTCCCACCCCTAGTAACCAACAAAGAAATTTTCTTTCCATATATAAACCTTCCTTGACTTTTTATAACAGTGAACTAATATAATATTGTTCTGTGGTTGATTTATTTCACTCAGCATAATATCCTCCAAATTCATCCACATTATGTGGTGTTTTGCAGGTTCTAGGTTCTTCTTTAGGGTTGCTTACATTCCATTATGTGTGTATACCATAATTTGGTTATCCATTCTTCTGTTGATGGGCAACATGATTGTTTCCGTCTTTTGGCTATTTTAAATAACATTGTGATGAACATGGGTATGCATACATCTGTTCTTATCCTGGCCTCACTTCTTTAGGATATATACCTAGTAATGAAATTACTGGGTCAAATAGTACTTCTCATACTAACCTTTGAAGGAATTGCCATACTGCTTTCCACAGTGCTTGTGTCATTTGACAGTCCCACCAACAGTGTATGAGAGTCCCTATCTTTCCACATCCTCTCCAGCATCTGTTATTTTCTGTCTTGTTGAAGACTAATGCTGGGACAAGATGGTATCTCAATGTTGTATTGCTTTGCATCTCTCTAATGGCTAATGATCATGAGCATTTCTTTTTGTGTTTGTTGGCCACTTGAGTATCCTCTTTGGTGAAGTGTCTATTCATGTCTTCTGCCCATTTTTTAATTAGATTATTTGTCTTTCTGTTGTTCAGGTGTTGGTTTTCTATAAATTTTAGAGATAAGTTCCTTGTCAGATATGCAGTTGCTGAATATTTTTTCCCAATCTGTAGGTTCTCTTTTGACTCTTTTGGAGAAGTCTTTGGAAGAGCATAAAAATTTAATTTTTAGAAGGTCCCATTCATCTAGATTATCTTCAGCTATTTGTGCACTTTGGGTTATGTTTGGTAGTCTATTTATGCCATAATTAGGGCCCCTAAATTTGCCACTAGTTTTCCCTTCAGGAACTTTATGTTAAGTTTCACAATTAAGTCTTTGATCCATCTGGAGTTAGTATTTGCATATGATGTGAGGTATAGATCTTGTTTCATTTTCTGCAGATGGATATTCAATTTTGCCAGCATCATTTGTTAAAAAGACAATCTCTTCCCCATTTAATGCATTTCGGTCCTCTGTCAAAGATCAGCTGGCCATAGGTCAATGGATCTATTTCCGGGTTCTCAATTCTCTTCCTTTGGTCTATGTGTCAGTTGTTATACAAGACAGTTTTGACTACTGTGGCTGTATAGTAGGTTTTGAGGTCTGGCAATGTGCTACCTCCTACTTTGTTCTTCTTCTTCAATAATGCTTTGCTTGTCCGAGGTCTCTTTCCTTTCCATATAAAGTTAGTGATTGGTTTTCCATATCTGGAAAGAATGTTGATAGGATCCAGATTGGGATTGAATTCAATATATATATATTGCCTTGGGTAGAAATGACATTTTCATAATGTTCAATCTTCCTATCTATGAGCATGGTATGTTCTTCCATTTACGTAGATCTGTTATGATTTCTTGAAGTAATATTTTATAGTTTTCTTTGTATAGGCCTTTTGCTCCCTTGTTAAGATTTATTCCCAAGTATTTTTTTTTTTTTTTGGTAGCTATTATAAATGAAATTGATTTCCTTATTTCTTTTTCAGCAATCTCTTTGGTAGTGTAGAGGAATCCAATTGATTTCTGGACATTGATCTTGTATCCTGCTACAATGCTAAACTCTCAATTAGTTCCACTAGACTTTTTGACTGAGTCTCTTGGGTTTTCTAAGTATAAGATAATATCAATAGCAAATAGGGATAGTTTGACTTCTTCCTTTCCAAATTGGATTCCTTTGATTTCCCTTTCTTGCCTAATTACCCTGGCTAGCACTTCTAACACAATGTTGAATTGTGTGAAGTGGTGATAGAGGGCATCCCTCTCTGATTCCTGTTGGCAAAGGGAATGGTTTCAGTCTCTCTCCATTGAGAATAATGTTGGCTGTTTGTTTTGCATGTATGCCCTTTATTATGTCGAGTAATGTCCCTTCTACTCCTATTTTGCTAATAGTTTTGATCAGGAATGAGTGTTGGGTTTTATCAAATGAGTTTTCTGCATCAATTGATATGATGATGTAGTTGTTTTCCTTTGCTTTATTTATGTAGTGGATGATGTTGATTGTTTTTCTGCTGTTGAACCATCCTTGCTTACCAGATATGAACTCCACTTGGTCATAATGTATTACTTTTTGGATATGTTGTTTGAGTCTATTGGCTAGAAGTTTATTGAAGATTTTTGTATCTATATTCATGAGGGATACTTGTCTGTAGTTTTCCTTTTTTAGTGTTACATGCATCTACTTTTGGTATCAAGGTTGTGCTTGCTTCATAAGATGAATTTAGGAGGATTCCATCCTTTTTTATGTTCTGGAATACTTTGAGTAGAATCGATGTCAGTTCTTATCTGAATGTTTGGTAGAATTCTCCAGTGAAACCAACATATTAAGGACTTTTTTTTTTTTTTGGTAAGTTTTTTATAATCTGTTCAGTTTTTATTTTGTTATCGGTCAGTTCAGCTTTTCCACCTCAGTCTGGGTTAGTCTGGAAAGATAAGCTGACCATATAGATATATTTTTTATGTGTGTGGTGGTCCTGTTTTCTTTGTTCCACATAATTTTCTGTGCTAAGCTCATTTTGTTTATGAATACTGTTATCATTTCCTTTATTGCTGTTGTTTTAGTATTTGCTAAATATTTCTTCTTGTCCTCTTCTCTATTGTGATGTGAAGATGTGGTAGTTATGTTTGTGTGTCAACTTGGCTGGGCCTGGTTGAGTGGTTGGGCAGCTGGTGGTAGTTATTTCCCTTGATGAGACTGGCAGTCAACTCCATGGTGGGATCTACCACAAGCAGCTGAGTAGCTGCCTTTGGCATGGGATCTGCTTCCTGTATATAAGGGGATGCCTTGGGAATGGTCTCTAGCTTATGGCATGCTTGGACCCTGCATGTAGCTGTGTCATTGCCCAGAAGCCTGCTATGCTTTGCCAACCTTGGGACTTACAATGGACTTAAGTTAATGGCCTGCTATGTCATTTGGTAACATCGGGACTGTGCCTTTTTCCTTGTCAACCTTGGGGCTTCTCAGCCTCAGCAGCCAGCAGCTGTCTGAGTGAAGAAACACCTCTAGCTCTAGTGGACTGGGAGCAGGAGGCACAGTTGGACCCTAGGGTTGAGGGGCTTTCACTCAGCCCTCAGAGCCTGACACTTTGAACTTAGACTTAAAGCCTCGAAATTGTAAGAATCAACTGTTTCTTAAGGCCATCCCATTTGTAGTATTCTGTTAGGGTGGCACTGGGTAACCAGAAGGTTATCTTTTTTTTTTTTTTTGAATATCCTGTGATTTATAATTTTCTCCCTGAGTTTAAAACAGTCTGTTCTACCTTGCAACTCTCTTGATTTCCCCATCATGTAGAAGTTCTGTAACTACACTATTTTTTCCCTATTTTTGATTTGTAGTTGTCCTCATTTTTCCATTTGATGTCTCTGGTTCCATGTTTATAATCTTATAAGCTTATTTTACTTCAGATACTTCCATAACTGGGTTGGTTCCTGGGTTATTATCATGTGTATTAATGGTCAGTTGTTGTTTGCTATTATTGGTTTTCTGTTTTAAAGGGCTCCCTCTTGTATCTCTTGCAAGGTTGCTCTTATTTTAACAAATTCCCTGAATTTCTACTTATCTGGAAATGTCCTAATTTCACCATCATATTTGAAGACTGAGTAAGAAAGCCCAGTGCATTTCTAGAAATCTGTCCATTTTTTACAGATTTTCAAATTTGCTGGAACACAGTTCTTCATAGTATCTTCATATTTTCCTTTTTATTTCAATTGCTTCTGTTGGGATATCACCCAATTTGATTTTTATTTCTGTTATTTGTATTCTCTCCCTCTTTTCCTTTGTTAAATTTGCCATTGGTTTGTCAATTTTATTTTCAAAAAAACAACTTCTAGTCTTGTTGATTTTTTCTGTTGTCTTTCCATGCACTGTTTCATTTATTTCTGCTCTAATCTTTATTATTCCCTTTCTTCTGATGAGCATAGGCTTTTCTTACTGCTCTTTTTCTAATTGTTTGAGATGTTCGTTTAAAGTGTTGATTTTGGCTCTTTCTTCTTTTTTGATGTGTATATTTATTGCTATAAATTGACCTCTGATCACTGCTTTGTCTGTGTCTCAAAGATTTTGGTATGTCATTTGAGACAAGGAGTTTTTTATTTCTTTTGTTATTTCTTTGATTACCTAGTCATTCTTAAGGAGGGTGTTGTTCAGTTTCTGTGTGTTTGCTCTTTTTCCATTGATCTTCCTATTGTTGATTTCTAATTTTATAGCATTGTGATCTGAGAAGATGCTTTGCAGTATTTCAATGTTTTTAAATTTATGAAGGCTTTCTTTATGGCCTAACATATGGTCTATCATGGAGAATATTCCATGTGCATTGGAAAAGAATGTATATTGTGCTGTTTTTGGGTGAAGTACTCTGTAGATGTCTGTAAGATCAAGTTGGTGGATTGTATTGTTCAATTCTTCTGCATTTTTGTTTAGTTTCTTTCCAGTTGTTCTGGCTTTCATTGAAAATGGTATATTAAAATCTCTTACTCTGGTGGCATAGTGCCTAAGGCATTTGACTGATAACCAGAAGCTGTTTGTTCAAATCTACCAGCCACTGTTTGGAAGGAAGACTGGGCAATCTACTTCTGTAGTGATACTGCCTCAGAAACCCAAGGAAGGGTCACTATTAGTTGGATCCAGCTTGACAGCAGTGAGTTGGGTTTGGTTTTGGTATTATGACTGTGGAATCATCCATTTGACTTTTCAATTCTGTTAAATTCTGATTTATGCATTTTGGAGCTCTTATATTGCGTCTATAGATATTTATTATGGTTGTATCTTCTTGTTCAGTTGATCCTTTAATCATTATATACTGTTTTTCCTTGTCTCTCATGGTGTTTTTTGTCTTAAAGTCAATTTTATCAGAAATTAATATTGCCACTTCTGCTCTTTTTTGATTGCCATTTGCTTGATATATCTTTTTCTAACTTTTTACTTTTACTCTATTTTTGTCTTTATCTCTAAGGTGTGTCTCTTGTAGACAGCTTATTTATGGATTATGTTTTCTTACCCAGTCTGCAACTCTCCATCTCTTAAGTGGTGCATTAAATCATTGACATTCAATGTAATTATCGACACGTATAAATTTGTTGCTGTCATTTTGTTATGTGTTTTTTTTTTTTTTTTTGTGGTTATCCTGCTTTCTTTGTTCCACACAATTTTCTGTGTTGAGCTCATTTCATTTATGAATCGTGTTATCATTTCCTTCATTGCTGTTGTTTTAGTATTTGCTAAATATTTGTCCTTGTCCTCTTCTCTATTGTTATGTGAAAGATTTTTTTTTTTTTTTTTTTTTTTTTGAGATTACCCTGTGATTTATAATTTCCTCCCTGAGTATAGGACAGTCCATTCTATCTTGCACTTCTCTTGACTTCCTCACCATTTAGAAGTTCTGTAACTACACTATTTTTTCCCTCCTATAGTTTTGTAGTTGTCCTCATTTGCCAACTGATGTATCTGGTTCCATGTTCACAATGTTATAAGCTTATTTTACTTTGTATACTTTCATAACTGGGTGGGTTTCTGGGTTATGTCATCATGTGTATTAATGGGTGGTTGTTGTTTGCTATTATTGGTTCTCTGTTCAAAGGACTTCCTCTTTTATCTCTTGTGAGGTTGGTCTTATTTTAACGAATTCCCTTAGTTTCTGCTTATCTGGAAATGTCCTAATTTCACCATCATATATGAGGAACAATTTTGCTGGGTATATAATTCTTGGTTGGAAATTTTTCTCTTTCAGCATTGTATATATATACAATCCTATTGCCTTATTGCCTGAATGGTTTCTAGTGAGAAATCAGACCTTAGTCTTATGGGTTGCCCTTTTCTTTTTTCCCCCTGCTGCTTTCAGAATTCTTTGTCTGTCTTTGGTTTTGGTGAGTTTAATGATGCTATGTCTTTGTGATTGTCTTTTGGGGACTATCTCGTTTGGGGTTCATTGGACATCTTGAATGGATATATTCTCATCTTTCATCCTATCAGGGAAGTTTTCTTCCAACAAATCTTTAATAATTTTCTCAGTGATTTTATTTGTCCCTTCCTTTTCTAGAATTCTGATTACACATAGGTTATTCCTTTTGATGGTATCCCACATGAATCTTAGACTTTCCTTATTTTGCTTTGACCTTTTATTTGAATTGATTCCTTTCCAAAGAAGTATTCAGGAATTTTCTTCAATCTTATTAATTCTGTCTTCCATTGATTCCATTTTACTCCTTTGCCCTTCCAATGGCATATATATTTCTGAAAATTTAGTATTAACTTTCTGGATTTCTATCTGTCGATTTTGTATCATTTCTGATTTTTCATTTATTTTGCCATTTTATTCTTGTATCTTCTGAAATTGTTCTAGATTTTTGTCTGTGTTTTCCTTAATTTTATCAGTGTTTTCCTTGATCTGTCTCTTAATTCATTGAAGGTACCTATGTATAATTCTTTTGAATTCCTTATCTGGAAGTTCCAACACTGCTTTATCCTCAGGAATGTGTTCTGGGTCTCTATCCTGATCCCTTGTTTCTACTGTGTTATATTACTTTGTGTGGACTGTGGTGGTCTGAGACATTGTGATTTTGTTGTATTTATACTTAATTGGTGATTGTATGTTAGAATGATTCATCCAAGATTTTCATTGTCATTTTTTTTTTCTTTTGATTTATCTGAGTAACCAGGCTACTGTGCTCCTCTATTCACTAGTTGGCAGCACTTTAAGCACTCACTACCCTATCTCCTGGTGGGTTTGATAGAGAATGACAGTAGCTTCACAGGTCTCTGTTAACTGTTTGTGAAGAGCAGTTAAGGGTGAGTCAATCTCTTATTGGTAGTCATGTATCATTTGCCAGTTGGTGCAGAAGAAAATGGTGGCTCTCATTCAGTAAGTAGAGATTCAGTAGGCATGGGTATGTTTGGGTGATATGGGCATGGTTTCTGTCTTCCAGTCAGTTAGACAAAAACAACAATTGAAAAAGTATCAAAAAAGTAAAAGCAAGAGGACCAAAAGCATACACTGCATAAACACACAGTAACAATCACCAAAAAGAGAAAAAAAAAAAAAGAAAAGAAAGGAAAAAAAAAGATGAAAAGCAATAAATGAGAGAAAATACTTAAAAACTTTAAATATCCAGAAGAAATATTAATAGAAAAAAGGAGAAAAAAAATAAAAACCTCACAATATCTGGTAAGGGGAAATAAGAGAAAAGAGATAGAGTAAGAGAATAATGAAGAATAAAATGGGAAAAATGCAAAAAGTAAAACAAGGAACATGGAGAACCACAAGAAAGAAAAAAAAAAAAAAAGGGAACCAGGATAAGGGAAGAGAGAAAAAACTAATAACTGGAATCTGGGAAAGGAAGAAGAAAGAATAGTAATGAAAAGGATGAAGAAATAAAATAATAATGATGATTTTTTTAAAACAGACAAAATCAAACAAACAAACAAACAAAACAAAACAAAAAATCCAGGCAGGGTGGGGCAAGGCATGCAGGCTCCATCAGAGCACTGAGACTGGGATGAAATTTCTGCCAGCCCAGAAAGTAGGTGGGAGTGAGAGATGGCTGCACCTCCATTCACCAAGAGGTTGTGTAGTATAAAAGTAACAAGGTGAACATTGCACCTTTCCAGTCCTCAGTGTCTGGAATGTCCTTGTGGGCCCCAGCAAGTGGAGCCTATTCTTCAGTCCCTGGAATCTGAGAGAATGCTATCACTTTAAATATCTAAAATGGTCTAACTGCTTGTAAGCATTCAAAATGGCTGCACCCTCCAGACAGCTAAAAGTCCACAACTCAGCCCATCTCCCTCTTGGCTGTTTCTCCTTCCATTCACCAGGTACTTGTGCAGTCCTCTGTGCAGCCCCAGGCCAGCATGGTTAATTCTTAGGTTTCAACAGTATATGGCAACATCCAAGCTGTCCATGCTGTCAGCATCACTAACAGTCTGCAGCTCCGTATGTCTCCTTTTTTGGTGTTTCCTTGCAGGTTCTTCTACTAGTTGGAGTGTAGTCCACTTCTGTATCCTTCATTTCAAAGCTCAGGGCTACAGGATTATCATCTGTATGTGTGTTAATTGGTTCCTCTTTACTTTGTTGAAGAGGATCTGTGTAGTTTGTTTGCCTATTCCACAATCTTAGGTTTAGAAACTCTTTAAAAATTATAATCAAATTGTGTCCCCACAAAATGTGTTTTAGTATCCTAACCCCTATACCTTGGCTGTAATGTAATTATTTTCTAAAATATAGTCTAATGTTACATTAATTAAGTCATGCCAATATAGGGTATGTCCTAAACCTAATCACTTCTGAGTTATAAAAAGTCTAAAATGGATACAGAGACACACACTCACACAGAGGAAGACAGACATAATGTTAGAATCCTCTGCAAGGCAAGGAACCAGAGAATGCCCAAGCTACTAACAAGGAGGGAATCAACATAGTTAAGACCCTGATTTGTATTTTTAGCTTCCAGAAGTGTGATAAAATAAATTTATCTTCTTTAAAGGCACCCCTTGAGGTGTTTGTGGTACAATAACATTAGATTACTAAGACACCACCTTAATTGCTACCTCACAAGTTTAAACAATTTTCTTCTACTTGGACTGGCCTTCCCACGGGTCTCCCTACTTTGGTTCTTGCTCCCTTCAGTCTGTTATCACCAAACAGCCAGAGTGATGCTGTTGAATATAAGTCAGATCATGTCACTTCTCTGCTCACGACCCTCTAGGATTCCACTCTCAGTCAGAAGGAAAGCTGAAGTCCCTTCAGTGTCCTCTAAGGCCAACACAATCTAGTCTTCTTTGCTCATTTCCCTGACTGTTTCTTATTCCTTCCCTCTTTTTATTCTACTTCAGCTATTCTACCTCCTCACACTTTCTGAAAAAAAGCCTAGCATGCTCCTGTTTTGGGGCTTTCCTGTCTGCTATTACTCTTGCCTATATACTTTTCCTCAATAGACCTTTTGTGCCCTTATCCTTCAGATTCTTACATAAACATTGCCTACTCATTGAGACTTTCCTTGGCTACTCAATTTAAAATTTCAGTCCTCATCTAGTGCTTACCATTTATCACCTCTTTTTCTTTTCATTCTTATCACTGTCTAAATTATTATACATTTTACTTATTTTTTGTTTGTTTCCCCTAAAAAGATACAAGCTACATCAACTTAGTTATTTTCTTAAGTTTTGTTCACTTTTGAATATTTAGCATGTAGAATAGCACTTGGGACATAGCATAAGTATTTATTTTGTTTTGTTTTCTTTTTTTTTTTTTGTCTTCATTTTGGTTTGAACACAAAAAGAACAGCATATTGTGCACCTGTTACATGGGGATAGAATCTAGAAATCATGTCTACTTGCCTATACATGAATTGAATATTGTTGTTGTTGTTGTTATGTGCCGTCGAGTCGGCCCCGACTCATAGGGACCCCTCCTTGGGTTTCCGAGGCAATATCACTACGGAAGTAGGATTGCCCAACCTTCCTTCCGAGGAATGGCTGGTGGGTTTTAACCACCAGCCTTCTGGTTAGCAGGCAAGTGTCTTAGCCACTATGCTACCAGAGCTCCCGAATTGAATATT
Organism: Orycteropus afer afer; assembly: GCF_000298275.1. NCBI lineage: Eukaryota > Metazoa > Chordata > Mammalia > Tubulidentata > Orycteropodidae > Orycteropus > Orycteropus afer. The sequence continues at coordinate 2,298,981 of NW_006922031.1, read as the reverse complement.
AGCAAATCTATAAAAGGAATTTAGCACATGTCAGAATACTCAGCATAAGTTGTGAAAAACACTTATGTTTCTGAGATAAAGGATAAAAAGGTTTTGGTTAAGACTCCCTGTATCATTTTTCAGGGCTACAGAGATGAAGAGAGCCAGATCTTTGGAGGGGAATACCTTTTTTATTTTGGTAGGGGGCATCTTTTATGTTGGCATATACGTCCACAGAAGATGCCTGCTCATTTTCCAGATCCTTCTTAAACAAGTAAAATATAAGCATATATAGGTTTTTGATATATAAAGAAAGAATACAAACATATAAATTGTTTATCCTTAGTTTTAACTCTTTTGTATTTATGCCCAACACATGGTTTATAGCTAACAATAGATCTATCTACTTTAGTTGAGAATAAGGAAATTGTAGATCCTCCACTAAGCTCACTGCCATTGAGTGGATTCATTATGACCCTATGAGACAGAGTAGAACTGCCGCAAACAGTTTCTAAGACTGTAAATCTTTATGGAAGTAGACTGCCATAACTTTCTCCCACGGAGCAGCTGGTAGGTTCAAACTGCCGACTTCTCAGTTAGTAGCTGAGCTCTTTATCCACTGCACCACAGAGTTTCTGAAATTATAGACTTATAGACAGAAACTGTATTTAGATTGTCATAAATACATCTTATAACCTTAAGCAAATGCCCAAGCTGGAAAGCTTATGCAGACTTGGAACATTTTGAGAAGCTTTGCCAACCAGCTTTGCCGGGTTTCTTGTTACTTAATTATAAAAGACTGTTGTTTGGAGCCTGGGCACTGCCTGCCTGCTCAGTGACCTCTGACAAAGCAGCACCGTCAGAAGTCACTGGTGTACTTTGCTTTTAAATGACAGAATTTGTTATCTGACGCAATTTGAAATTTAAAAAAATAATTTTAAAAATACCAATATTGAATGTACCTATATTTTATCATGAACAAACCTTTCTCCATTTACATCTGATATACATATCGGTGTATCTTTTAAAAACTTTGTTACACATTTTTGTGTTCTTTTCTTACATATCACAAAACAAAGAGACATTGGTTCTCTCAAGATCTCTGTTTTAATCAAAGACATGGCTGGCATGCCATTGCTTGTTTTGGATGCATCATACACTTTCTCACAGGCATTTGATTGCAAGAGTCCTCAAACTGGCATAAACATCCAGACTTCCAGGAGAAAAGCCTGAGAACTGAGAACACAAAATTGGATTATTAGTGCTTTCTTTCATCCTTGACAGTACTACTTTTGATGCATTATTGAACATTCCTGGCAAAACTCTCTTTTTGACTCATTTTGATTAAACCAGAACATTTTTAGAGTAAAATGTTTATACTTCACCTCGAGACAGAAAAACTGCTTTATAAACTGTAAACTTGAAAATAATAACACACATGTTTACTTACCATTTTAGGAAATAAAGGCAAATATTTGAGAGTATGATTTTCTTGCTGTCATAATTACTTAAAACATAAATAAATAAATCCAAACTTTTATTGAAATAACAATGAAATCCCATGTCAAGGTTCTGTACTGTCAGAGAAAACCAGCATTCAAAGAAAATGTCCTTGGCTTTGTGAAATTGAGGAGCCAGAACTGCTAGTGAATTTAATTAGGGCAGCTCAACTAAATTGGGCAGAGTTATGAAAAGTATCTTTTATTTTAAGTTACTCGGCAATACTGCTGTATCATATTGACTGTGTCAAGGGCTTAGGTTCCAGTCATAAAAATTGGCCAAGATACTTAAAGTGCCAAATAACTCAGCCTCAGAGGGACCATATTGCTTTGAAAGATAGTGATGTGGGGATGTTGAAGTGTCAAAAATGAACATGAGGTAACTTAAAAGAAGATATCTGACCTGGTCTATGTACTGTTTCCCCATATTTTTATCTAGTGACTAGACAATTGATGGACATTCCTAAAGTGCAGAATGCTTTCAATAATGAGATTTTAAAATTAACTGCAGAGTGTGTTCACAGTCTTTTAATAGTGTAAGTGGATGACAAAGGGGAGTTCTGAGAGGATGAGCCAAGTTTTGAAGCCCAGAGGACTCAGGGTTTGGGCTATTACCCTTTGGCTTTCTCATTTATTTTCCTGCACACGAATCCCCTGTTGACCTTGAAAAAGACATACCTGAAATATATTGGGGAGATAGAGATGAAAACTGGTCAGCTGAATACTAATTTGGTCTCTGGCACTTATTACCTCTGGCTTTTTGGCTATTACCTCTAGCAGTCAATCATAATACCCTCTTCCTTGAATCAGTGCTTTCCATGTGGCAGTCCTAAGAACAAATTCTTTAATTTCTTAGCATCAGGGCTACAGAGATGAAGAGAGCTAGATAATTATTTGAAGCTTCTATTCTGTGATGCACTACCCAGCTTGTCTATTAACTGGAGATTGCAATTGGAACAGTAAATGATGCCCACTTTTATATACATATTTATCATTATCTATGAATATAGACTTGGGCTGCAATAGCAATTTAATGGATTCAAAGCCATTTATTAAATTGGCTTCATGCATTTTCATGGCCAAGAGTTTAAAGAGTTATGTTTTAAAAGGGATTTTCACAAGCTGGAAATGATTTGCAATCACATTAATGGAAAGAAGTAAATCGAAGACATTCAGGTGAAGAGTTTAGCACAATGACATGCTTGATATTTGTATTATCTGTAGGAGTTTAGGATGCATTTGAAGTTAAAGTTTCTGTGTGTGTGTTTTTCCATCAGGTTTTGCTCCTTATAATTAAAAGCATTTCTAAAAATTTCTGTGAAGCAATAATATATTAATATTTTAGTGTTCTTTATTATTTTGGTAGTAGCATCACTAAAGTGTATAAACCTCCATGTTGGTTACATCAAAGTCTTCCCATATTGAACAATAGAAAGACTTTTTGTTTTTAAAGTTTCTGCTGTTCTTAAACACTAATCTTAATTGCTGCATGATTAGAATGTTTAATTATCATATGGTATCAATCACTAACATTGTACATAGTCCTTAAATAATTATTCAACTAAAGTGGCCTTACTCTTTAAATAACTCTGCCACTGTGAAATAGACTCTCAAATGGATGGCTATATAAATCTCAGGTGAAATAGGTGGTGTGTATGTATGTTTATATGTTCCCATTGGTTGTGTATTTCCCTGAGAAATAGGCAAGATTGTAGGTTTCTGGAGAACTATTAAAAAAACGATCTATTAGAAATAGGTGGAAAAAGGTGCATTTTTTAAGGCAATAAAATCATTCTGTGTGCTACTGATACAGCAATAGTAGATACATAACATGATACATTTGTCAGTATTCACAAAGCTGTACAACACAAGAAATGAAGCCTTATCTAGGGCTTTATCAATTGTAACAAATGTACTACACTAACAGAAGTTGTTAATAAGAGGGCCAGTATGTGTGTGCATGGGAGTGGGCAGCAGGTATATGGGAAGTGCACTTTTTTTTTCCCTGTAAACTTAAAACTGCTCTAAAAAATCTGTTCTATTAATTTATTTAAGGAGCTCTGGTGGTGCAGTACCTAAGGCACTTATTAATTTATTAACTTATTAATTAATTTATTTCAGTAATCACATGATATCAGGGTAGAAGTCTATAAGCCTTATTTGCAAGAGAAGAAATAATAATATATTTATAGCTAGTGGGCTCTAGCATTCTGTTAGCAAAACCAAACAAGAATTGCAGGAAAAAAAAAGAAAAATTGGGAAGGTTTATCTGTCCTGAAACGTAGGGAAACTCATCTTTGGGATGGGAGAATCAAATGGTAGGGCTCTGCCTGAGGCAATGGCTGGCATTCTGAAGAGGGATGCCTTGGAGAGCAATCTGCATAGCATCACTCAAAGGTCCTTCTACACTATGCCTGTTGTTGTGTACTGCCAAGTCAGTTCCCACTCCTAGTGACCCTATAGGACAGAGTAGAACTTCCTGTCAGGGCTTCTAGGAGGAATCTTTTATGATAGCAGATCATCAGGTCTTTTCTCCTGTGGAGCCATGTGTGGGTTTGAACCACTAACCTTTCAGTTAGCAGTTGAGTTTTTAACTGTTGTGTCACCAGGGCTTCTTACACTATTCCTGAGAGGATTGGGATTTACATTCCCTAGTGTAGTAGTGCCTACGGCACTTGACTGCTAACCAGAAGGCTGGAGGTTCAAACCCACCAGTCACTCGTCAAAAGGAAGATGGGGCAATCTACTTCCGTAGTGATACTGCCTTGGAAACCCAAGGAGGAGTCGCTATGAGTTGGGTCTGATTGACAGCACATAACAACAACAAATAGAGAAACTTCATTTATCTATGTAGATAAGAGCAGCACTTTAGAGGAAGGCAACAAGTACAAGGGAACAGGTAGCCCAGGGGACAGAAGTAATGGGATTAGAATTGTAGCTGACTTGGAGGAGAGCATAAGGATGAAGTATGACTCTCTTTAGAGGAAGGAGATCACATGAGAGCTTTGAAGTCCTAGTATTTCTGTTGGATGGTAATTTGGAGTCAAAGTGTGCTGGAATTATTCCCTATTCTTAATTAGCTTTCATTCTCATACTTCCTGCTCCCCACATCCTTAACCTCATGGGTAGTTTTTGTTGCTGCAGCTTGTGGAATCAAAGATTAAACTTTACTATTGCCATTCTCTCAATTTTTCTGGTACTATTTTAAAATTTCCAAAAGTACATTTTGTTAATTTCAATAGCACTGAAATTTTTCCCACTACTGAAATTGATACCAATTTATATATATTTATTAGATATATAAATTTTCTTGTCTTATTTCACTTAGTGTGTATCATCACTAAAACATTGAACAGAAATGGTGACACTAGGCAACTATTATTCCACAATTTGAAAATAATTTTTATAATGTTTCATAATAATGTATGATTGCTGAACTTTTTTTTTTTTTTTTTTAAATACACCCTGTTTAAGTCAAGCAAGTTCTCTGTCATTCTTAATGGATGTTGGATTATTTTGCATCTACTTTTTCTGCATCTAATGACGTGTTATATTTTTTCTCAATCTATGTGTTGACATTGATAAATTTATTGACATACTTTTCTAATATTAAATAATTTGAATTTCCATGATAATCTTTAGTTGTCAGAATTACATATAAATTTCTGCATTTGTTGGATATTAGCTTATTGGGAATTTTTTACATTTATGGGGTTGGCTTGTAATTTTCCTCTCTTGAACTATTTTCATTGTTTTGAATCAGTGTCATGCTAGTCACAGAAATTGAATTGGGTAGAATTCTCTATTTTTCTCTATATTTGGTAAATATTGTATATAGCAACGTACATATGCTATATGTATAGTATGCATTTTTTCCCCATTTTGAAAATTGTTGTCTTTTAGCTGGAAAACTTACATCTGAATAATTATTAGTATTAGTGATACATGTTAGAATGGGAGTCTCTAAAAACCATTATAGCTTTGTCTTTATTTTCCCCTCTTGCTTTCTATTAGATAAGTTGGATCACTTTTACTATATTTTAAACTTTTGTCTACTAGGTTGAAGCTCCATATTTTAATCAATATATTTAATGGAAGGTTTTGAGTAAAATACAAAAATAAAATGTATAATATAATTGAAAAGGGAACTGTTAGTCTTACATCAACCTTTTTAAAGGAAATATCTGAAATATTACTTTAAAACTTCAAAACACAAAAACCTACATGGATGTTAGTCTGTTAAAGGGAAATAAGAAGATGTTTATGAACTTTTCTTTGGAATGAGCTACTGAAATGCATGTCCATCCCAAGAAAGAAGCAGATGGGGACGTTAACTCTTGCCTATAACCTAGACAGAGAGGTTTCACCAGGAACATTGCAGCTTGATCTTTTCTCTTTGCTTAAAGAGGTCACCAGGGACAGGCATCTGCCTTCTGTTTGGGAAAAGTAGAGGATAAGAGATGTGGGTATTCAGTGATTTAGTGGCAGAGAAAAATAAAACCCTTGTGGCAGTAAGACAGGCATGCATTTTCCTCATGTGTTGAGAGAAAAGATGTGGGTTTCCTTTGAACCTGATGTAGGCCATGTGTGAGAGGGAGCTGGTGTGAGTGTTGTCTTAGATTCTGTCCGGTACATCTGACTGGAGACATTAAACTTCCAAAGAAGTGGGTGAATACTGGCTTGCTAGTGCTGTCAAAGGAGCCCTGGTGGTGCACAGTAGTTAAGTGCTCGGCTGATAACTGTAAAGTTGGCAGTTCAAACCCACCAGCTGCTCTGTGGGAGGAAGATGTGACAGTTTTCTTCCATAAACATTACAGACTAGTAAACTCTATGAGGCATTCTATTCTGCTCTATGTGTCGGAATTGACTCAATAACATTATTTTTGTTGTTGTTGTTTAGGAGCTGTCACATCAAGGTGAACCACACATAAAGTCTTCAAAGATGGAGATCTCTAAAGAAGCCACAGAAGTATTGTGTGAGATTCAGCTTCACACGCAGTGTCATTCAAATAAGATGTGCCTTGATATTTTCATCTGACCTCAAAACCATACCTGGCAAACAGTGGAGACAGGCACAGTTAAGTATCAGGTGGGGGAGGAGAGCAGCTAGAGAAAGAAGATACCAATGGAACCAGTCCAACAGGCTCCAGCTGGAGGATGAAGGGAGAAGTATTAGCTACAAAAGAATTGGAGGATTTTATTATACTGGATTAGGCATTCTATGTATGAAATAAAGCCATTTGTATACGTGAGCATTTGTATTACTTCTATGAAATCAGAAAAAATATGAAACTGCTTCACCCTAAAAATCTGATTATGTGCCTTGGATTCTGATTGACTGGTATGCTACAGTACTCTATTTCTATTGTTTAATGGTAATTTTTGAATTTTTAGTATGTGTACCTAAGTGAAAGTTTAAAGTTAATAAATATCTTTATGCACTTCCTGAACAATACCATGGTATTAGAATGGGAAGTCCTTACCATCTGATGTTAACTTAGTTATGCTAATTTTACTATCATCCTTCTTGTCTATTGTTCACCTTCACAGCTTGCTTTCCCCTATACTCTTTAAGGCAGCTTCTCCCACACCGTTGTTGTGCCAACATACTCCCAGGTCTTTTTCTAATATTGTATTTTAATTTCTAACATTTAGATTACTGATCCATTTGGAAAATTTTTCTGCATATAATGAAAGACAAGACTTTGAATTATTTTCTTCTTTTAAAAAGATTGCTGACATTTTTTAAATGACTTGAGATTGTCCTAGTCCCATTTATTTTGGAATCTCTTCTTTCCTTAGACGGGTGTACTTTCACTTTTAGCATATACAGGCAGTCTCCAAGTTATGACCATCCAACTTGTGTACACTCTGTGGTTATGAACCTATAAAGCTTATAATAATAATAATAGGAGTTATTTTGTAGCATGCATTAAGACATTATTATTTTTACAGTATTATTATGTTAAAGATGTTTTAGTGTATCTGGAAGTGTTTCTTTAATTTTTTTTTTGTGTGTGTATAGAAAGGTATACTCTATACTATATATTAACAAAACCACTTGACTAATTGACATTAGATATAAACCATACCTAACTGCTCCAACTTACATACAATTTGGCTTAAAGACAGATTTAGGAATGGAACTCATTCATAATCTGAAGACTGTCTGTATTTCAATGTATGCTTGGTTCTGTTACTAGAGTGTCTATTCTCTTTTATTGTTGCTTTTATGCCAAACTGTTTTAAAAAGTTGTTTGGCTGTACCTACTCTATTATTTTTCCAAGTTTCTTTGAAAACTCTGGCAGGTTCCTTCTTCTACATTAAATTCAAAATAATACTATTCAATGCCAAAAAGATCTCTTTGGAATTCTGCTTCAACTTTCATTAGCTGTATATATTAATTTTGATATATTTATCTTCCTATTTAGTGTCTTCATCTAGGGGCACAGAATGTCTTCTGTTCATTTAGGTTTTATTTTATGTACCTCCTTGCTTTTTTTTTTTTTTTAAACATAATTGTGCCATATTTGTCATTGTTGTTATTGAATCCATTTCCAGATTCTATATAACTATTGTCATTATTGTAATAAGATTTTCCACATGCAGAAATTTGGTAAAATGTACTCCAGGTGAGGTGATCTTTAGAGAGTCTCTAGGAAGACTTAGGTCCAAATGTGCTTGGGGAACAACCAAGAACAGGTCTGAACTTCCTTTCAGCAGCATCAAGGTGGCAATTCTAGAAATGTCATTAGGCCACAGGGCAACCTTCCACAAATATTTACTAAGGGTCTATTATGTACTTATTATGTGAAGCCACTGCTCTAGGAAGTGGGGTAGTATAGTATGCAAATCAGATTAAAAAAATTCCTTAGAGGTGGGGCAAGATGGCGGACTAGGCAGAAGGATTGCACAGACCCTCTTCAACAAAGAAAAGGGAAACCAATTAACACAGACACAGAAGAT
>NW_006922031.1:2278889-2284246 GCF_000298275.1 Orycteropus afer afer | reverse complement strand
AAAAAAAAAAAAAAAAGAAACGGAAAAAAAAAAAAAAATCTTGACTTTGTTTAGCTTATATCTTTGTGAAGGACACAAATAAAAGTTAATCATGTGTTATATAGAATTAACAAGTAAGGGGCTCTGGTGGCGTAATGCCTAAGGCATTTGACTGCTAATCAAAAGGCTGTCAGTTCAAATCCACAAGCCACTCCTCAGAAGAAAGATTGGCCAATCTACTTCTATAGAGATACTGCCTTGAAAACCCAAAGAGTGGTCACTATGCGTCAGACTCGACTCCAGGGCAATGAGGTTTTTTTTGGTGGGGGAGGGGGTGGTTAATAAATATGGAAAAATAAAGCCAGAGAAAAGGATAGGAGTGTTTGGATTGGATGAAGATTCAGGTTGAATACACTATCTAATGAAGAGAAGAGTACTGTAAGAAGAGGTCAAACAGTTAACAGTCAGAGAGTCAAATCATGTAGTGAGATGTAGATCATCATAATCACTTTAGGTTTTACTTCGAGTGAGATCAAAAGACACAGGAGAATTTTTAGCAGAGAAGTGACATGTGCAACTTAGGTTTAAGCAAATTCTCTTAACTTTGGGTAGAGAATGAACTAAATAAAAAGTAGCAGCAGGGGACCAGACAAAAGATGTCAGTGAGGGTGGTGAGAAATGATAAATTCTGGAGGCATTTTGAAGGTAGAGCTGGAAAGACTAACTGACAGAATGAATGTGATGTGAGAAAGAAACAGAGGAGTCAAGAATGGCACCAAAGTTCTTTGTCTGAACATCTGAAAAGATAAATTGGTCATGAACTTAGATGGTGACTACTGTGAAGGAAGTAGATTTTGTCAGGGAAGAGGAATAGGGAACTCAGTTTTAGATATGTTAACTAAGAGATAGCTATTAAAATAAAATAGAGGTATATGACTTGTAGGAGCTCTGGTAGCATAGTGCCTAAGGCACTTGACTGCTAACCAGAAGGCTGGCGGTTCAAACCGACCAGCCACTCCTCAGAAGGAAGGTTGGACAATCCTACTTCTGTAGTGATACTGTCTTGGAAACCCAAGGAGGGGTCGCTATGAGTTGAGGCCAACTCGACGGCACATAACAACAAAAACAACAACAACAATATGACTTGTAGGTGCCCTGGTGACATGGTGCCTAAGGCATTTGACTGCTAACCAGAAAGCAGGCAGTTCCAACCCACCAGCCACTCCTCAGAAGGAAGCTTGGGCAATCTACTTCCATAGAGATACAGCCTAGGAAACCCAGGGAGGGGTTGCTATGAGTCAGAACTTACTCAATGGCAGTGAAATATGAGTTGTGGTTATCAAGTGGGGATGTTAGGGTACAGACAAGTCTATAAATGTTGGAGTCTAAAAAATATAGGTAGAGAGAGGTAGCTGCCATCTGGTAGACTCCACCGCATGGTGAGCTTGTGTACAATGTTGTTGTTGTACCTTCCTGAACCTAATGTCCTCCTCCAGAAATTTATCCCTTCTCATGATTTGTCCAAAGCAAATAAGTCAGACAATGTTCTGTTGCAGTTCATAAGGTTTGCATTGGCTGATTTGCTGAAGTAGACTGCTAGGCCTTTCTTTCTCATCTGCCTCAGTCTAGAAGCTCTAATGAAATCTGTCTGCCATGGATAATGCTGCTGTTATTTTAAATACTGGGGGTATAACTTCTGGCATCACAATAACATGCAGGCCACTGCAATATGACAAACTGACAAAAGGGTGGTGACTTTAGAATAGAGATGATATTTTAAAACATGGAGTTGGAGATCATCTAGGGAGTAAGACTAAATATAAGAACACAGAGAATCACAGACTGAGCCATAGAACACTGCAGTGTTTATGGGTCAGGAAGATAAGGATAATTCAACAAGAAGACTGAGAAGCAGACACCAGAAAGACAAATGGAAAAAACAGTCTAATATACTGTCCTAGAAGCTAAGTGAGGCCAACACATCACACAGGAGAGAGTGATTACTTGTGGCAAATGTTGCTGACAAGTCAATTGAGATGAGGAATGAGAATCAACCATTGTCTTTAAAAACATGGAGTTCATTGGTGACTTTGATGAAAGCTGTTTTGGTGAAAAGGTGGGGGAACGAATACATTAAAGGAGTGAATTTAAGAAAAAAGTTGATGAGAGAAATTGGAGACTGAAAATACTATCAATTCTTTAAAGGTGTTTTGCGTCAAAGAGTAGGAGAGACATGGGACAAGAGCTGGAAGGAGAAGGATAAAGTTTTTTGTTTTGTTTTGTTTTCTTTTTTAAGTTAGACAAGATTAAAATAGGTTTTTAAGATTTGGGAAATGAACAAGAGAGAAAAACTGATGTGCATGAAAGAGAGGAAGATAATTGATGGAGTGGCATCTTTGAGTAAGAGAGAGAAAAGGCATTTAATTCACAAGTCAAACATTGACCTTGGTTAGGAACAAGGACATAAGTAGAGAATATTCACACAGATGCAGTTAAGTGGGTAGAGGTGACAATAGAAGCTTGTAGGATTTTTTTTTCCCCAGCTGTGGCTTCTTCAGCTTTTGATTGAAAAGGAAACCAAGGTCATCAAGTAAGAATAAATCTGGGAAATGTGTTGCAGTTTTGTGAGCAGAGAAAAATTTATGAAATAGCTACATATGAGTAGGATACTACCGGTCTTAAGTAGGTAATGTGGAAAAGATCACTGACTGCCCACCCCCCAATCATTGTTTTCTTCTTCTTTGGTTACAATTCTCCAATTTTTACTGGGCCATATTATCTTCTGGAATGTTAGACTTCTTTGCAGCTAGGTATAGGTCTTTGGCTACGTTTTAGTCAATGAGAAATATGGCTTGTAATTCTGGGACATCTTATGTTTAGGGAGTGGCTCTACTTCTTTCTCTCTTCTTTTTGCTGCTTGCAGTGGTGATGCAATGACTGGAAGTTGAGAAGTTTAGTTGAGATGATAGGTCTAGGTTTCTTAGAAAACCAAGTCCAAGGTAAAGTTTTGTGTTAATTTTTTATTGTGAGAGAGAGAAAAAAAAGGAAGTGAGGTAAGGAAGGAGGAAAAGCAAATGTGTTCCTGGGTCATCCTCAGCTTCACAAAGAAATACAGCTGGGACCATAGTCATGGGAAAACCTGTAATGAACAGGCAGAAGGAATTTATCTACCAGCTTCTTGCTATCAATTACCTTTCATTAGCCAGAATTATTTCTTACCTTGGCCTGCTCACACCTCCTCACATCTAGGATGTCTTATCAGCCCCCTTCAGGCACACACTGGGAAGTCAGGGCCTCCTTGTGTGGGATTTGAGTTGGATAGGGTTAATTGATCTGCTGGGATTCCTGCCTCTGTGGGCATGATAGAAATTGTGCACACATGTGGCCCTTATCCCTAGAGTAGGCTGAATAAAGCAATATTCAGCAATAATCAGGTGACTGTAGTGATAGCCTATAACTGTGGTCTCTGTGATTGTTGCTAGACTGTTTAGCCAGGAACCAGGGCAGAGAGCTTTGGGCTCTCATTGTTACTTTGCTATAATCAAATAGAGAGATCATAGAGACATCATATGGGTCTCTATTTCTTTATTACAATTTTTTCAAAATTTATTTTGGGAAATATATGTAGTAAAACGTTTGCCATTTCAACATTCTTCATTTGTATAATTCAATGGCAATTATGTTTATTAAAGTTATTAAACCATTTTTTGGGGTAAGTAAAGTTGATTGGAAATAACATTCAATATAATGCTTGTTACCTTCACCCAAGCTCGGAAGGAAGGTTGGGCAATATACTTCCATAGTGATACCGCCTCAGAAACCCAGAGGGGTTGCTGTGAGTCGGGTCTGACTTGATGGCACATAGCAACAACAACAACTTGATTCAAGAAGTTTAAATATCCTTTTAAGTCTAATTTCCATGGATAAGTATTTCTCACATCTTCTGCTATTACGCATACTTTGGAATATATCCACAGAGTAGATATGTTGCTAGTTTTTTTTTTTTTTTTTTTTTTAATGTGCATTGTCAGTGACTTTAGTGAATAATAAATGGTGCAAGTGGTTAAAATAAAACGTTGTATCTGTGTCAGAAAGACCATGATATTCTGTTGACTAAACTTTGTCATCAGAGGAAAGGTTTTCTAAACTTTTCTGTTTGTGATTAGTTGAAGAATGGAACTTGAAAAGCCCTTGTCTCTCTATATTTTTCATTTTCTAAACTACTCTGAAGGCTAAAATAAATAACTAAACCAGCTGGTTCCCAAAAAGGTTGAATGTAGAAAGGAGAGAGTTGCAGCCCTACATCTTTCTATAAATGATAGTATGTGCCAAATGAGTGGTAAAGAGAATAAGAGAAATGGCTGGGGTCATTTAGGACTGGGCTGAGGAGAAAAAAGATTGGAGTTTGAATGGGGCCTTGAGGGGAGGACACATGTCAGATAAGGTGACAGAACTATTTAAAACCATTTCGGTAAGGGGAAGGAGAAATAAATTAATCTGGCTCCTGTGGTTTGGATTCTAAGGCTGATATCCTGTCAGTTTGCTGTAGGCTCCCTTGAGACATATTTTGGTGCTTGATGAAGTGCTATTGTTGACCTCACTGCTTGTGACATTCAAAGACTTAGAAAAACAAAACTGACCAAAAAGAAAAGGAGATTTGCAAACACCAGTGAGTTTCTGTTTTTTTTTTTTAATGGAAAGGAGCTGTGATGTAGATAAGCTAACATAATGAATAGTTATTGCTTTAGTAGGGGCTAATTTGGGCTGCAAATGACAAGAAATCTAATATGAAAGTAACATAAGCACAATAGTAGCTTATTTTCCCCTCGTATAAAAGTCCAGAGAGAGAGGTCCAGAGCTGATATGAATATTATGGTCCACAAAGTTAAGGAGCTAGGCTCCTTCTGTCTTGCTGATTTGCCTTGTGTGGCTGTTACACCCACCGACCTCATGGTTCAGCATATCTGTTCCAACTCTAGTCATAAACATTTTTCCCGACAGCAGGAAGGAGAGAAAGAAAGTGATAGACCATATCTTTACCCTTTGAAGAGACTCCAGAAGGATGTGCATAACATTTATTTACATACCATTTTCCAGATCTTAGTCGTCTGGACACATCTAGTTGAAAATTCAGCCAGAAAATCTAATGTTTAGTCAAGGTTGCCATGTGTTCTGAAATTTGGGAGTTCTGTCACTGGGGAAAAAGAGGAGTCCGACTTTGGGCGAGCCTCTGTACCAATCATCTGATGCACTGACATTTGGTTTTCCAAGTCATTTCATAATTTTGAACAGTATATTTGGGAGCTCTGGTAGCATAGTGGCTAAGACACTTGCCTGCTAACCAGACGGCTGGCGGTTCAAACCCACCAGCCACTCCT
>NW_006922031.1:2275779-2278789 GCF_000298275.1 Orycteropus afer afer | reverse complement strand
GGAAGGAAGGTTGGGCAATCCTACTTCCATAGTGATACTGCCTCGGAAACCCAAGGAGGGGTCGCTATGAGTCGGGGCCAATTCGACGGCACATAACAACAACAACAACAATTTACATTGTAATTTAAAAAAATTAAACTAGTAAAGTTCATTTGTATTGCTTTAACACACTCTTATTAGGCAGTGCAGAAAACCACATTAAGATGACATTTTATACAGATTATTTATATTCCATTTCTTCTGAGAGTTTAAACACCCCAGATATCCTATTCCTTCAGCAGTGGTCTCTCATTCTGTGATACTCAAGTTATGTTTTCAGATGAGCATTTGAAATAAAATTTATTTACTAATGAAAATGCTGAGTATGTTTCTAAATCACAATCTTCTATTTTCTTAAGCATTTGCCACACAGTGAACATTTGTGTCTGTGTGCAAGTTTAGAGAAATAAAGTGTTTAGTTAAATTATTCTTATTTCAACCGACATGTGCTACCCACAGCATGCCAGGAATTATGCTAGTCTCTGAGTTCAGAGATGAGTAAGACAAGTTCTCTACCCTTACAGAGTTCTTGAATCATGAGGGAGACTGTCAAAAACAAATAAATAGAATTCCACTTGGTAATCTTGGGTGCAGCGGAATATAAACAGTGATCAGTTCACTCTGGAGTGGAAGAGACAACCTGATGCACAAATGATTACCATATCTTAAATGCCTTAATAAAGTTTTATGCTAGAGAGATGAGTATCTGCTATTTAAAAGCATGAACTATTTTTTTTTTTTTCTATCAGGGAAAGGTAGAGTTAGTTTTTACTTCTTCCTCAGCTAGTGTGTATGTGTGTGTGTGTGTGTGTGTATGTATCTAATTGCTACCTCTTCCATGGTGCCTCAACACATTTTAAGAATCTCTCACTTTCAGACTATGAGGAGGGGATTATACTGATTTCCTCTCCTATGCCAATTATGAGTCGTGCTTTCAGACATCGATCAGAGAAATCTATCTACCTGAATAATGGGACTGACATGGAAACAGGTGACTCACCCACGTGAAGCCATGAGTCTAAGAGACTTTCATTGAACAATGTAGAAGTTTTTTTTTTTTTTTTCAAAACTAAAAAGTGATAAGATATGAATCTGAATTTCCTGAGTGAGCAACATCTAAATAGAAGCTGCATGAAAGGGAAGTGAACCAGAAAAATGGGACCAGGAGAGGAAGAGGCTGGATCTGGCTATCCCCAGTTTTAGCCCAGAATTTTCACTTCATTAGATAGAAAACTACTTTGAGGGGCCGTGAGTCAATATAGGTAGAATTTCTGCTTTTGCAAATTTGCTAATCTGCAAATGCCTGAAGATGACAAGAATACAGTTAGTGAAGTGGCTTGCAGTCAGAGTAGTGTGTCCTAATCCGTATCTATTCCTCCTTGGATCCTCTACATAGGAATTTCCCAGGGATTGAGAAACATCTGGCTGAAGAGCACTGCTAATTACATCAAACTCTTGAGGCTATATTTTGTGCATTTCCACTCCAGATATCCTGAATCAGAATCTGTAATTTAACAAGATCCCTGATGATTCTTGTAGATCCCAGGTTATTCTTGTGTATACAAAAGAATACGTGTACACATAACAATCACCAGGGGATCTTGCTGAACTGTAAATTCTGATTCAGTATATTTGGGGTGGGAATGAAAATTCTCAGCAGGGGCCAGACTGGCATGAATGAGTTCAAAACCTTGAGAAATTCTAGATCACAAGTCAGTGATAATAATTAAGCATTTGTGGCCTCGGAGCTTGGTTCCTGGGTTGATAAAAATGGAAAAGAAATCTCTCATAATCACCTAGACAACCTCTTTCTTCATAAAGTCTAAGACTTGTTAATATATTTTGCTGAACTTTGCAAATGAATGTCATAACTGTTCATATTTGTGACATATTAAAGATGACTATTATTTTGGATAATGAACATGGGCTACATAATGTCAGCTGGAAAGGTGAAGTTCATTGCAAAATTATCTGAAAGATTCCAATAAGATTTTGACATAACTCAAATCCAGAGTGCTAAAGCTGTATTTTTCTGGAGAAAAGCATGATTTATTTTATTATTGCTAGAATGTTTCCTTTATTTTAAAACAACTTAGTTATTTTTTCAAGTTACTTCACAATGAGCTGGATATAAAACTGGTAGAAAGTTATTTTGGAATTAGACTGTTTATTCTCATTCACATCATACTTGGTAAAGTAGAGGGTCAACGAAGAAGGGGGAGGCCCCCAACGAGATGGATTGACACAGTGGCTGCACCTATAGGGTCAAGGGTAGTGGCGATCATGGAGCTGGCATGAAACTGGGCAGTGTTTCATTCTGCTATACATAGGGTTGCTATGAGTTGGAGGTGACTCATCAGCAAATAACAACAATAATATGTAGGTAGATGTAGAAAGCCTTAGGATAGGGTAAACTTCTGTAACACAAAAGTGGTGTTAGTAGCCATTAAGTTGATTCCTACTCTTGATGATCCCATATGTGTCAGAGTAGAACTGCTCCATAGGGTTTTCAAGGCTATAAATTTTCAGAAGTAGATTGCCAGACCTGTCTCCCAAGGTGACCCTGGGTGGGTTCAAACTTCCAAACTTTAGGCAGGTAGGAAAGTCTCCAATTGCACCACTCAGGCACTCAAACAAAGAAAAGACAAAATAAGCAAACACATAAACAAAACCAAACTCACTGCTGTCCAGTTGATCCTGACTCAGCGACCCTTCCTTGGGTTTCTGAGGCAGTATCTCTATGAAAATAGGTTGTCCAATCTTCCTTCCGAGGAGTGGCTGGTGGGTTTGAACTGCCAGCCTTCTGGGTAGCAGTCAAATGCCTTAGGCACTACACCACCAGAGCTCCTAAACACATGTTGTTGTTGTTGTTAAGTGCCGTCGAGTCATTTACAACTCATAGCGACCCCATGCACAGCAGAACGAAACACTGCCCGATCCCACGCCAGCCCCACAATCCCTGCTATGCTTG
>NW_006922031.1:2239952-2272598 GCF_000298275.1 Orycteropus afer afer | reverse complement strand
GTCTACATGTCACCACAGTAGGACAAACCAACAGACAAGTTGGATACAAGTTGGATACCTCTTGTATCACCCCCACCTGGGTCCCTGTGGCTGACTGTACCTCTGTCTGGCTTCCTGGCTTTTAATCCCCTTTCTCCTGCTTTCTGGTCCTGCTGCTTTGGGCGGGCCTGAGTTGCCTTTCCTCACCTAATCTCTTCGGCTGACTGCTCTTCTCTCTGGCTTCCTGGCTTTTAATCCCCTTTCTCCTGCTCTTCCTGCTTGCTACTTCAGGCGTCCCTGAGTTGTCTATCCTCACCTGTAACCCTGGGGCTGAACACATACAACCCTCTAAATTCAGTGGCTTAACCACAGTAGTGATTCTTTGTGACTCATGTCACAGTTGAGGTGTGGTACTAATATGGGAGGGCAGGGAGGTTGCCTCTCCTCTAGATGGTGATTAAGATGTAACCAGGCTCCTTCCACCTGTAGTGTCATAATTCCCCAGGACATAGATGCTAGAACTATGGTCCTTGGAACAGGAGTATCAGCATCTTGTGGGAACTTGTTTGAAATGTAAATTCACAGGCTCCATCCTTGATTCAGACTCTGTGAGTACAGCCCAAGGACCTGAGTTAAAACATGTCCTCCAGGTGATTCAGCTGTATCTCAGGGTTGAGAACCACAGCTAGAGGGACTTACCATCACTTACATCCAACTGGCAGAAGAGAAAAGAGACAGCGGGGCAAGAGAGTAAGAACAGTGCTTCTTAAAAACATTGGCTCAGAAGTGACAAGGTAGTAATATGGGCACACCCAGCTGCAAAAGACTTCTCTTTAAAGTGTTTAAGAGCAAAGAAATCACTTTGAAATGTAAGGTGTGCCTAACTCAAACCATGGTGTTTTCAATTTCCTCTTACACATATGAAATCTGGACAATTAATAAGGAAGACAGAAGAAGAGTTGACATCTTTGAGTTGTAGAGTTGGCAAAGAATATTGAAAATACGTTGGGCTACCAGAAAAACAAACATATCTGTCATGGGAGAAGTGCAGCCAGAATGGCCCTTAGAAATGAGAATGGCCAGACTCTGTCTCACCTTTTTTGGTCACGTTATCAGAAGAGACCAGTCTCTGGAGAAAGATATCCAGCTTGGTAAAGTAGAGGGTCAGTGAAAAAGGACAAGACGCTTAATGAGATGGGTTAATTCAGTGACTGCAACAATGGACTCAAGCATAGCAAGGATTGTGAGGATGGTGCAGGCCTGGGTCATTTTTCATTTTATTAGACATAGGGTTGCTGTGAGTTGGAGCCAACCCGGCAGCACCTAACAACAACTGCAAGGGGTGCTAGAAAATGTGGTTTCTGCAGTTGTAGCAGAATACCATGGATGACAAGAATGGATTTTGGTGGACTAAGTCATCTTTACCGAAATAGCCCTCTACAGTAGGAACATTGTCACCATTTGTAACATGGCTCCTGTCAAAAAAGCCTTCTGGGGTCTAAATCAAGGCTCAGGTATAGCAAGGATCATGAGGTTCGCACAAGACCAGGCAGTGTTTCGTACTGCTGTGCATGGGGTTGCTGTGAGTCAGAGATGACTCAACGGGACCTAACAGCAACAACATTTTTTCCAATTGTATCTTAAATACGGATAATGCTGAAAAAGAAAACAATAATAATTATCAAGAGTGGACAGGAACTATGCTAAATTGTTTTCTCAATAGTGAGTTATAGAAGAGATTTCAAATTCAGTGCAAATAAGAAAAATGATGATAAAAACATTATGTTTTTATTGTTAGGTGTTATCAAGTTGTCTCTAACTTATAGCGACTATGCACAGCAAAATGAAACACTGCCTGCTCTGTGCCATCCTCACAATCTTTGCTGTACTTGAGCCCATCATTGCAGCCACTCTGCCAGTCCATCTTATTGAGAGTCTTCCCCTTTTCCTCCAACCCTCTGCTTTACCAAGCATGTTATCCATCTCCAGGGACTGTCTTCTGACAACATGACCAAAATACATGAGATGAAATCTGGTCATTCTTGATTTTAAGCAGCATAGGGTTGTACTTCTTCCACAAGAGATTTGTTGGTTCTTCAAGTAGTCCATGGTATTTTCAGTATTTTTCACCAACACCACAACTCAAAGGCATCAACTCTTCCTGCCTTCCTTATTCATTGCTATATGTATATGATATACATATACACATGTATATCAGGCTATTGGAAATACTATGGCTTGGATTAAGCCCACTTTAGTCTTCAGAGACATCTTTGCTCTTCAGTACTTTAAAGAGGCCTTTTGCTGCAGATTTTCCCAGTGCAATCCATTTGACTTCTGGACTACTGTTTCCGTGGGTGTTGATTGTAGATCTAATTAAATGAAATCTTTGACAACTTCAATCTTTTCTACATTTATTGCAATATTGCTTACTTATCCAATTGTGATGATTTTTTGCTTTATTTATGTTGAAGTATAACTCATACTGAAAACTGTAGTCTTTGACTTTCATCAGTAAGTGCTTTCAATCACCTGCAGTTTCAGCAAGCAAGATTGTGTCATCTGCATATCACAGGTTGTTAATGAGTCTTTCTCCAATCCTGATGCCACATTCTTCTCCATATACTCCAGTTTCTCAAATTATTTGCTTACCATACAGGTTGAATACTTACAGTGAAAAAATACAATGCTGCTTCACACCCTTGCTGATTTTAAACCATATTCTACTTGAATGACTGCCTCTGATCTATGTATAAGTTTCTCCTGAGCACAATTAAATCTTCTGGAATTCCCATTCTTTGCAATATTATCCATAGTCTGTTATGATCTACACAGTGAAATGCCATTGCATAGGCAATAAAACACAGGTCAACATCTTTCTGGTATTCTTTGCTTTCAGCCAAGGTCCATCTAACGTTTGATCCCTTGTTCCATGTCCTCTTCAGAATCTAGCTTGTGTTTCTGAAAGTCAATATACTGCTGTCAATATACTGCTCCAACTGTTTTTGAATTATCTTCAGCAAAATTTTACTTGTGTGTGATATTCATGATATTGTTCAATAATTTCCACATTCTATTGCATCACCTTCCTTTAGAATGAGCACAAATATGAATGTCTTTCAGTCAGTTGTCTTCCATTTTTCTTGGCATATATGAGTAAGTGCCTCCAGCACTGCATCTCATTGTTGAAACATTTCATTGGGTATTCCTTCAATTCCTGGAGCCTGTTTTTTTTTTTTTTTTTTTCCTAATTCTTTCAGTGTATCTTGGACTTCTTCCTTCAATACCATTGGATTTTGACCATATGCTACCTCCTGAAATGGTAGAAGGATCTCTGGTGAAGTAGTGCCTAAGCATTTGACAACTAACTGGAAGACTGGTGGTTCAAACCCAACAGCCAATCCTCGGAAAGAATATTGGGTAATCTACTTCCAAGAGATGTCACCTTGGAAGCCCAAGGAGGGGTCATTATGAGTAGGAAATATAACTCAATAGCAGTGAGTTTAGTTTGGTTTTGCTTTGAAATGGTAGAATGTCAACTAGTTCTTTTTGGTACAATTGCTCTGGGTATTCCTTTCATCTTCTTTTGATATTCCCTGCATTGTTTAATATTTTACCCACTGAATCTTTAATATTTCAAGTTAAGGCTTGACTTTTTTCTTCAGATTTTTCACCTTGAGAAATGCTGAATGTGCTCTCCCTTTTGGTTTCCTTACTCCAGGTCTTTGCACGTTTCATTATAAATTTTATTTTGTGTTCTCAAACTGCCCTTTGGAATCTTCTGTTCATCTCTTACTTCATCATTTCTTTCATTTGCTTTAGCTACTCTCTGTTCACAAGCAAATTTCAGAGTCTCTTCTGAAATCCATTTTGATCTTTTCTACCTTTCCTCTCTTTTTAATGACATCTTGCTGTCTTCATGTATGATATTCTTGATGTCATCCCACAGCTTGTGCAGTCTTTGGTCATTGTATCAAATCTATTCTTCAGATGGTCTCTAAATTCAGGTGGGATATAACCAAGGTCATATGTTGGCTCTCACGGACTTGTTTTTTTTTTTTTTTTTTTAGGATTTGGGTGAAGATTTACAGAGTAAATTCACTTTTCATACAGCAGTTCACATATACTTTGTCTCATGTCATTGACCAAAATTTACAATGCAGCAGCTTCACGACTTGTTTTAATGTTTTTCAGCTTCAACTTGATCTTGCAGATGAGCAATTGATGATCTATTCCACTGTCAGCTCCTGGCCTTATTGTGACTAATGATATTGAGCTTCTCCATCCACAGATGTAGTTGATCTGATTCCTATATATTCCATCTGGAAAGGTCCATGTGTATAACCACCATTTATGTTATTGTAAAAAGATGTTTGCAGTGAATAAGTCACTGATCTTGCAAAATTCTATCATACAATCTCTAAGATCTTTTCTATCACCAAAGGCATATTTTCCAATTACTGATCCTTCTTCTTCATTTCCAACTTTTGCATTCTAATCAGCAGTAATTATTAATGCATCTTTGCTGCATGTTTGTTCAATTTCAGACTACAGAAGTTTTTAAACTTTAATTTCTTTATCTTGGGATTTAGTGGTTGATGTATAAATTTGAGTAGTATCAGTATTAATTGGTCTTCCTTGTAGGCATATGGATATTATTCCATCACTGACATCATTACACTTCAGGATAGATCTTGAAATGTTCTTTTTGATGATGAATGTGACACCATTCCTCTTCAATTTGTTATATCTGGTATAGTAGAATGATTCAAAATGGCCAATACCAGTCCATTTCAGTTCACTAATGCCTAGGATATCAATCTTTATGTGGCCATTTTATTTTTGACAACTTCCAATTTTCCTAGATTCATATTTCTTACATTTCACATTTTGATTACCAATGAGTGCTTGAAGCATTTCTTCCCATTTTGAGTTGTTGCCCATTAGCAAATGAAGGTCCCAAAAACTTTATTCCATCCACATCATTAAGATCCCTCAACTTTGAGGAGGCAGCTCTTCCACAGTCATATTTTGAGTGCCTTTCAACCTGAGGGGCTTATCTTATGGCACTGTATCAGAGTTTCACTACTATTCATAAAGTTCTCCAGTAATATATCAGACAGTGCTTCACTGCTGTTCATAAGATTTTCACTGCCCAATTCTTTTTAAGAAGTGCATGGCTTTGTCCTTCTTCCCAGCCTGTTTCAATCTGGAAGCTAAGTTGAAACCTGTCCACTATGGGTGATCCTGCTAATAAGCAAAAGGTTGATTGCATAGCTGTCAGCCTCACAGCAACATGGAAACCACCACAGTAAGACAAACCGACAGACTACATGCTACCATTTTACAGTTAAATTGTTAACAAATTCCTGGTCAAACCCAGTTGAAATCAGAGGTATGCTAAACTATCATATTCAGTTTTCAGAATTGAAATGTGGTACCCATCTTTTTTTATTTGCTCTCCTCATCAGTGAGGCTTACCCTTACTTCTCTAAGTATACTTAAAGCCTCCCCTACCCATCACACACTCTGATCCTTCTTATTCATCTTCATATTTTGTTTCCACAAATTGTCATATTATATAGTTTATTTTTTAATTATTATTTTGTCTAGAATATAAATGCCAAAAGAGCTTGGATATGTATTTGTTTGTTTCCACTAATGTGAACAAAACTACCTAGGACAGTGTCTGACATATAGTAAGTGTAAAGAAATACTTGATGCATGAGTAAGTGGATGAATTAGTGAGTGGATCAATTTGTAAAAGGGCATTATAAATATCTGTGATAAGTATTTCTTTTTCTCACAATTTCTAAAGTTATTTGTGACAAATGTTGCTTTATGTTTAAATCAAATTACACTTGTGGGATAATTTGAGAGGCCCATGGAAAAGCTCCACCTAGAATTTTTTTCCTTAGCAATGCTGCTAACTGTTATCTTTCCCTTCTTTTTGATTTTTAACTAAGAAATCTTTTCTTGGGTAGAGTGATCAATGCATTCTGAAATTTAAATACATTTGGAAAAGGTGATATATTCCATGCCTAAGACCTTTTTTTCTTTTCTTTTATTGAGTTATTTCACCACAAAATTCACTCATTTAAAGCATTCAATGTCTCTAGAGCTCTGGTAGCACAGTGCATAAGGCGCTTGACTGCTAACCAGAAGGCTGGTGGTTCAAACCCACCGGCCACTCCTTGGAAGGAAGATGGGGCAATCTACTTTTGTAATAGATACTGCCTCAGAAACCCAAGGAGGGGTCACTATGAGTCGGATCCAACTCACCAGTACATAACAGCAACAACAACAACAACAGTGTATTCATAGAGTTGTAAAACCATCACAATACGGAATTTTAAAACTCTTGTACCCATTAGCTATTACTCTCTCTGTTTCCCATGCTCCTTCCTTAGCTGTAAGCAGCTACTACTCTACTTTCTGTCTCTACAGATTTGTCTATTCTGGCTATTTCGTATAAATGGAATCACACAATATGTGGTGTTCTGTGACTGAGTTCTTTAATTAGCATGTTTTCAAGGTTCATCTATGTTGTTGCATGTATCAGTACTTTATTCCTTTTTATGGACAAATAATCAATTGTATGGATTCTGTTTATCCATTCATTAGTTCATACACATCTGAGTTGTTACCCCTTTTGGCCATTATGGTTAATGCTACTATAAACTTTCACATACAAGTTTTATGTGTGTATATTTCATTTCTCTTAGGTCCATGCCTCATATCTTAATGAAAGTGCTACCTATCACTTCCATTGCTAATCCCCAAATGCAAACCACAGTACTCCCTTCCCTGGATTATTGGAATAGCATTATAACTGGAGTCCCTGCTTCTATTTTCACCTTTCTGAAGTCTCTTCTTGGCACAGCAGCCAGGAAAATCCTTTTAAAATTGTGACAGACTAAAAATCTCTTCTGCTCAAATCTCCAATCACTTCTCATTTCTCTCATTTTGAAAACTTAAGTCTTTTCTGTGGTCTATAAGATCCTATGTAATATAGTCATCTGTTACCTCTCTGAATCAATCTCCTGATACATCCCTCCCATTCACAGTAGTCTCTTTGCTTCCTGTTATAAACTGTGAGATGTCTACATCAGCTCCTTTGCTCTTTATTCAGATCCCTGCATGGCAAACTCCTTGCGCCTTCCAAGATTTTATTTACATGTTGCTTTCTCACTTTGGGAGCTCTGGTGGTGTAGTGCCTAAGGCATTTGACTGCTAACCAGAAGGCTGGCGATTCAAACCCACCAGCCCTCAGAAGGAAGATTGGGCAATCTATTTCCGTAGTGATACTGCCTCAGAAACCCAAAGAGGTGTTTCTATGAGTCAGAGATGACTCGACAGCAGTGAGTTTCTTACTTAAGAGCCCTAGCGGTGTAGTGATTAAAACATTCAGCTGCTAACCTAAAGGTTGGCAGTTAAAGCCCACCAGCCTCTACGTAGGAGAAAGAAGAAGTCATCTGCTTCCATAAAGATTTACAACCATAGAAACTTTCTGGGCAATTCTACTCTGTCCTATAGGGTCACAATAAGTCAGATTCAACTTGATGACAGTGGGTTTGGTTTTGGTTTTGGTTCTTATACCAATCCCTCTACTCTATTTAAAACTGCATCCTTCACCTGTCAATCTGAAAGCCAGTTACTTGGATATCTTTTGTTTTGTTTTGTTTTCTTTTCCATAGTACTTACTATCTTCTAAAAGAATACATATTTTACTTATTTATTATATTTTTTGGCTATTCTCTATCTCTTCCTACCAGGATGTGAATTTTAGGAGGGTGAGGATCTTTGTCTGTTTGGGTACTAATGTTCTAGAAACACCTACAACAGTATCTAGCACATAATAGAAGCTCAAATTATATTTTTGGACTGAATGAATATATACAATTTCACTGATGAAGGGCAGGAAAATATTGGCAAACATAGGCACTGTGTGTGTCTCACAAAGATTGGCAAAGACTGAGAAAGAAACCAGAGGAGGTGAAGGAATATATTGTGTGCCTAGCCTTGTGAGCAGACTCAGGCCAATCTGGCTAGAAATTTAACTTAGATCCTGAGCTTATGAGATACTCCTTGGATCATTCACCAGTTTCATTTCACCATCTCTTCCCTCATCTAGAGAGAAAAGAAACAGAACATTTCATGCAAGCCACCATACAAATCTATACATGGAATATATAGTCAGGTATCCATAGATCACTGTTAAAAACACTTGTTCCCTACATGGGGGTCTTTTAGCTCCATAGTCTATGAAAACACTCAAATGTCCCTCAGTTACTGTTGTGTACTGATGACTATTCTCTCAAAGCACGCCCATAAGACAAATGTCTTGTGAAGAGCTTATGGGAAGCTTTGCTGCATCAGCACAATGCTATTGACGGTGATAAGCCTGGCAATAATTTGGGTTATGGACAGGCATGCATCAGATAATTAGAGAGAAATACCAAGGACCTTAATTGACCTAATTGAGTCCCATATTCTCACAATAATCTCTATAATAGGCTATATTCTGCCCAAGGATATACTCAGTAAGAGAAAAGAAGATAACAGAATTTAAAAGCTGTATTTTCTATACTGCTGGTGAGACTGTGAAAGGATGCAGCCACTGTGGAAAATGGTATGGCATTTTCTTAAATAAATGAAAATAGAAATAGCAGTTGATACAGCAATTCTATTACTAAGAATATATCCTAAACAAGTGAGATCTAGGACACAAATAGACATATGCACACCCATGTTCATCACAGCATAATTGACCATAGCAAAGATATCAAAACAACCTAAGTGCCGTAAACAGATGAATGGATAACCAAATTATGGTACATTCACACAGTGAAATATTATGCGACGTTAATGAATAATGGAGAACCCATGAATCACCTCATAACATGGATGAACTTAGAGGACATTATGCTGAGTGAAACAAGTCAATCATAGAAGGACAAATATTGTATGAGCCCATTCTTGTAAAAATCAAAGAAAGGTTTACATAAGGAAGGAAATTTATTTTGTTGGTTACCATGTCATGTGTTACCAAAGTTATGTGTTGATTTGGGTGAAGGAAAAGGCAATATAACAAAAGTGTGTGACCAGCACATTGTCAATAGGAAAAGGAAGACACAGAAGCACTCACAAAAATATAGACAACAGAGGCAAATACATGTACAATACTGTATTACCAGTGGAACCAAACACTAGACTTTGGGTAAATTTAAAGACAAGTGAGAAGATGAGGTATAGCTAGGAAAACAGGAATATAATCAAGATCAGGGATAGATTTGGCTGAAGATAATCTTACATACTTGTGCAACAAAAATATCCATATGCATTACAGAAGTAACAGGGGACACACTTGGAATAGCTTCTCAGTGACAACCAAAAACACCTTGAGGGAGAGAGTCACTGGTCATGTGGACTTGAGACCATAGCCTCAGGGCATGTCATGTTCAACTGGCACAACATAGTATATAAAAAATTTATTCTATGTCCTACTTTGGTGAGTAGTGACTGAGGTCTTTAAAACTTTTGATAGACCATCTGAAATGTAATTTGATCTCCCCTCATACAGAGCAAAAAAGAGTGAAGAAAATCAAAGTCATTTGGGAACAATCAGTCCAAGAATATGTTGGACCAAGGGGACCTCAGCCTTCATGCTTCTGAGACCAGAAGAACTAGATGCTGCCCAGCTACCAAGATCAACCACTCAGAAAAGGATCAGAATTAGAAATACTTGATAGAGTGTGAAGGAAAATGTGGAACAAAATTCAATGCACAAATATTCTTGTCTCTGTCCAAAAAGAATTAGTTGTCAGATAGAGACTGGTGGAACCCCCAAGACTAAGGCTGTGAGTTGTCTTTCAGGCCTGGAACTGGTCTTACTTCCATGGATTAGCTTTCAGCCCAAAGGTAGAAAGACCTATAAGCAGAACACCTACTTCAGGGAGATGTACCTCTTAGATCAATCAACCATGAGACATCTGAAGGGCAGCATTTGGATAGAGGAAAACCTCGATAGACAGGAATGTATATTTGGATAGAGGAAAACCTCGATAGACAGGGAAAGAGCAGTCACAGGGAGGAGAGAGGAGGAGAGCTTTTTATGTTTAAGGATTGTAATTTGGGCTGTGAAACCAAATGTGCATGAACTATTGAGAGTGAAATGATTCTGCCTTGTAAATTTGCATCCAAATAACAATTAAAAAAATAAATAATTAAAAAACAGAAAAGCCGTATTTTCTGGAGGAGATTTTGGGAGTTGCTGGTGACAAGTATTTTGGGACCTCTCTATAAGACCCTGGGAGCTCTGGTAGCATAGTGCCTAAGGCACTTGACTGCTAACCAGAAGGCTGGCCGTTCAAACCTACCAGCCACTCCTCGGAAGGAAGATGGGGCAATCTACTTCTGTAGTGATACTGCTTTGGAAACCCAAGGAGGGGTCGCTATGAGTCAGGGCCGACTCGACGGCAAGCAACAACAACAACTATAAGACCCTATTGAAGATATCAGGCAGATCATTCTACATATCATTAAAGGAGTCCATTGGTAAATTGCCTGTTAACAGCAATTATTTCTGAAAATATAAATGTTTGAAGACTATTCATTTTAGAAATATTTGCAGTGTTTGAATTTTTGTGAGGCAATTGAATTACTTAAAAATGTCATTAACATTTTAGGATGAACTCCGGAGGAATTAGTTTGTACATCTTGAATTCCATGCAAAGACTGAATTATTAACATGTAACAAAATAAAATAATGTGAAACCAAAAGATTTTCTGTTATGCAATCTTATGTCATGGATCCTGAAGAGAAGGTTGTATTAGACCTTGTAGTATGCATATAAAACTATTCTCATGTTGAAATGGACTTTGTCCCAAAGTTTATTTGTGCTTCAGTTATTTTGAAAATGAGATGCATTTTTCTTTCCCCTGTAGAATTAATTTTGTACAGGTGGTCTAATTCTGTCACAGTTTTCTTTATAACTCAAGAAAGAGTACAAACACATTTACATATCTATGATGAAAATGCTAATAACTCAAAAGTCTCTCAGCACATATTAGCCATATTCAATTGAAATAAGCATTTCAGAGTTTCAATGTGGAATGCTAGACAAAGCTTGTCTCTATAACATTCCTATAAAATGAATGGTAAGAACATCTCTGTCCTCTGGCTCTCACTGTTAGGATTAAGAAGGCTTCCAACAGCTACAGTATCCCTAAAGTGATGATTCCTGAACCAGAGTAGATACATCTGGAGTGCACATAGAGAATCTGCAAAGGTGTGAAAAGAATGAAAGGCAAGACTTATTCCTGGGAGTTTGAGAAAAATGAGGACCAGAGGGACAGGGCCCCCTTTGTGGAAAATGCCTGAGTGAAGTTTACTTCTTGACATTTTATTTCCTTCATCCTTACCACTGTTCAATGTGGCTGATATTTTTGCAGGAAGTACTTCTAGGAGTGGACACAGGAAGAAACAGCAGAACAGAATAATAGGTTTCTCTTGTTCTTTTCTGTCTCCTTCTCTTACTAAGATGTGAGGAATAAGGGGGAAAGAGAGTGAAAGCAAGTATGGGGTGGGTGGAAATAACTGAACAGGGTTTCTCCTCCCCTTTTCTCATTTCTTTTTTCCTAATTGCAACTGCCAGTTTGGGATTTTTAAAGACTGTAGCTGTGGTAGTTATGTTTGTGTGTCATCCTGGCTGGGCCTGGTTGAGTGGCTGGGCAGCTGGTGGTAGTTATTCCCCTCAATGAGACTGGCAATCAACTCCATGGTGGAATCTACTGTGAGCAGCTGAGTAGCTGCTTTAGGGATGTGGTCTGCTTCTGGTATATAAGGAGAAGCCTTGGGAATGGTCTCCAGCTTATGGCACACTTGAACCCTATGTGTAGGTGTGTCATTGTTCAGCAGCCTGCCATGCTCTGCCGACCTGGGGACTTTCAATAGATTTGAATTAATGGCCTGCCATGTGGTTTGGTAACATCAGGACTGTGCCATTTTATTTCTCAACCTTCAGCTTGTTAGTCTCAGCAGCCAGTAGCTGCCTGAGTGAAGAGATGCCTCTAGCTTCAGTGAACCAGGAACAAGAGGCGGAGCTGAAGCCCAAGGTAGAGGGGCTTTCACCCAGCCCTTAGATCCTGGCACTTTGAATGTAAACTTAAAACCTCCAGACTATAAGAGAATAAATTCCTGTTTATTCAAGCTATCCCATTTGTGGTATTTTCCTGTCAGAACAGCACTACATAACAAGAACAGAAGCCATGTCTAGAGAGTGCAAGGAGTAAAAAGAATGAGGGGACTGGGGATGCTGTGGAAAAGGAGAAACAAAGAAGGACCCAGTTCCCATTGATTTTGACAAGTGTGGTAAGAAGTTGTCCTTTCTTCTCCAATATATCTGCTGTGTCCTCTTCTATAAGACATTCATACTAGAATCTTCACAGTCTCCAAGTCCTTATGAAAGAAATGTTATTCTTTATTCATAAAGGATAGTAATACACCCATTCCTCACTGATCAACATGGTTAGGTTCCAAAGGTCAGGTAATTATGCCAATATCAACATTATATGAAAATGGAGGATGACCACATCAGATTGCAAAACGGAGTATGGCCACATCATTACGTAACCGTCAAAGCATATCATTACATAACTGCTAATTTACATAATTTCATAACTGCCAAATCACATCATTATATAACTGACAAAATACTGAGAATCATGACCCAGCCAAATTGATACATAACCTTAACCATCACAGGCAGTGTTACTCTCATCTTCCTCCTTAACATTTGTTACTGCCAGATGTATATCATTAATGTGCAAAATGGTCAAAGGAGATTTTTTTACTATTGTCATAAATGCAAAATGTTGGATAATGAGATAGTGGATAAATGAGGAGCAGGTATAATCTTTACTATTGTTCCTAGTATTTATTGATCATTATCTGTCATTGATTCAAGCTCTTCATATGTATTAACTGGCTTAAATCTCACAACGATCATGCACTTTAGGTATTTACTATTATCTTAATTTAACATATGGGCAAACTGAGGCTCAGAGACATTAAATAACTTTTCAGAGTTATAGAGGTTACCTGGGAGGTGCATCTGCTCATTTGTATTGGATATACTCAAGAGGATCAGGAAAATCAAGCACTGCTTGTGTTACATATCTGCAGATATGAGAGCCTGTCAGAGGTCTAAGATAGGAATTAAGCAGTTATCTTGTAGAAATGCTATTTTACATGCAAATAGGATTGAACCAGAATAGAAATATGTAATTCTAAGCTGAGATGGTATAACTTTTCATAGATTTTTAAAGACAGAAAACATCATGAAAAAAACTGAGTTGTCCAAGAGATTGTAAGTATGAGAGAATAAATGAGGCTGGGAATATTACATTTTTAGTAGACTTTCTGACAAATGTTCCAGCAGGCTATTATACTTAGTATAGAGTAATACTCTTGGGGAAATTGATGGAAATCCTATTGCTTGAATGATGTAAAACTATTGGGGATGATTGCAGTGAGATAATCGGTTTTCTCTATTTCATATCCTTTGAGCCCTAATGGAAACACATTCTCCCATTTTCTAAGAGGTGGTTTGTATTTTCATTCACATTTTACTCTGGTAGCATAGTGCCTAAGGCACTTGACTGCTAACCAGAAGGCTGGTGGTTCAAACCCACCAGCCACTCCTCGGAAGGAAGGTTGCGCAATCTACTTCCGTACCGTCTTGGAAACCCAAGGAGGGATTGCTATGAGTCGGGTCTGACTCGACAACACATAACAACAACACTTTAGATCCTATTATTCTTAAATTATTTCAAGACAATAAAATGCTATTTTAAATATTAAAACATATTTTCCATAGGACTTAAAAACAAGTCACTATTTAAAAGCTAGCATTAAAATTTAGAAGAGTAAATTTAATATTTAGATTATCTTTGTGGCTCATATACTTAGATTGGCATTGAAATACTATAATAATAATTTAAATACTTAAATAATTAAAAATAATTAACATTATTAATAATTAAATAATTAAAAAACATTAAAGTGGTTTAGTGAGTTTATGTAAAACACATGTAAATATATATTGCCCCATTAAAAATAACCCAAAACATTACTATATTTTGCCTGATACTATAAATAAATAAATAAATAATAATAATAATAATTTCTAAACAAGGCACTATATCAATATTAGATTCTTGCTACCAACTTAATGTACCTTTTTACTTTCCTCTCAAACTCAAGATGTTCAACCCTGAACAGGAATGAAGGAGAGGGATGCAAAGCGCTAAGAGAAGTTATCGTGGTTTCCTTTTTTCTTGAGCATCTGTTTTCTTTGGGAAATGTTAATAACAAAAATGTTGGTTATGATGATATCATTTAATTAGTATCAATCTTCCATGGCAAAACTGTATGAAAGGAAGTCATTGCCTCTCACTCTGCCTCATAGATGAGGGTTGTGGACAAAAGCATCCACTAATTGTCCTACTGTTCACATAAGTAACTGTCACCTGGCATTCTAAGATACTATTTATTGATATTAGGGAACCAATATAAGGAAAGTTAGTATTAAAGATTATGTATACTTTTGTTCTATCCAAATTATATTTAAAGTCTTTAATATAAAGAAGTGAAAATGGTATTAACTGTCAATTTATGACACAATAGGAATCTGAGCATAGAATTGAAGGTTATAAAATGTAAATGATCTATTAATCTTGACAGAGTTCACACCGAACCTGTAGTAGTGCCTGGTTTGGTCTTATCCTTAAAAGTTTATCACCCCTATTTTATAGAAGCAAGAGGAAAATTGTTTAGAAAGGAAGAAACAAGACGTTAAGAAAGGAAAATAGCTCATTGTAGTTCAATGGTGGCTAACTGGAACTGGTGAAGTAGTGCCTAAGGCATTTGACTGCTAACCAGAAGGCTGGCAGTTCAAACCCACCAGCCACTCCTCAGAAGGAAGATTGGGGATACCTCCTCAGAAACCCAGAGAGCTCTGGTAGTGTAGTGCCTAAGGCACTTGACTGCTAACCAGAAGGCTATCAGTTCAAACTCACCAGGCACTCCTCGGAAGGAAGATGGGGCAATCTACTTCCATAGTGATACTGCTTCGGAAACCCAAGGAGTCACTATGAGTCGGGTCTGACTCAATAGCACATAACAAGAACAACAACAACCTCAGAGACCCAAGGAGGTGTTGCTGTGACTCGGGATCAACCAAACAGCAGTTAGTAAGTGTTAGCTTTTAGCTGGAACATGATGGAGAGAGCCTTAACCAGCTTTCAGGCTGAGACAGTGTTTCAGTGAGAATGACATAGTCCTCATTGTTAGAAAATATAGACAAGAACCTAGGGACATAAAGTATCAGGTTGTACCAGCAGGGTCAAACTCGAAACTAAGACAAGTGATAAAAAATCAGATATTGGCTAGCCCAAGATTTTTATACTGTTGTTATTTATTTAATGAATTTGAATTTCTA
Source organism: Orycteropus afer afer (assembly GCF_000298275.1). Lineage (NCBI taxonomy): Eukaryota > Metazoa > Chordata > Mammalia > Tubulidentata > Orycteropodidae > Orycteropus > Orycteropus afer. Next base: position 2,257,116 of record NW_006922031.1, on the reverse strand, counting down.
TGTTTTAGGTGGGAGTAGGCATGGACTCTCAAGATACAGCAGGAACTCCCACTGGGGCTTATCTAATCATAATGGCATTCACTCTTCCTACCAGGCCCTTGAGAGGATTTGGGTTTAGAACTTTTACCGTTGGGGTGTGTGTGAGGGGTACTGGTAGTTCAGTAGTAGAATTCTTGGCCTTTCATGAAGGTAGATTTCTGGATAATGCACTTCCTGCACAGCTACCACCCATCTGTCAGTGGGAGATTGATGCTGCCATGGTGCTGAACAGGTTTCAGTGGAGCTTCCTGACTAAGGCAGACTAGCAAGAAAGGCCTGGTGATCTACTTCTGCAAATCAGCCAGTGAAAACTCTCTGGATGATAATGGTCCAGTCCACAACCAATCATGAGGATGCTGTATTTCATTGTGGATGAGATCTCCATGAGTTGACCAATTCCTTCACTTTTAATAATCATAAGTCAGGGTCAACCTTTATCATGGTATTTGGGTCTGCTTCAGAGGGCATATCCCAATTCTCATCAGAATGAACGCCTTTCTAAATGTGATTTCAAGAGCACTGGGGGAAATTACCTAGATCCTTGAAAAATGACTTGCCTGCTCACTGATACCTCATGCTCCCACAGTGACATGTAGTCTTCCCTTCAGTCACCATATACTGGTTGATCATCTGCTAAGAAATAGGTACATATTTTTTTCGACTTAGTATTTATAATCATCATATGAATTAAAAAAAAAAAAAAAAAAACACCTCACTGCTGTCATTTCCAACTCATAGCAATTCCTCTTTGGGTTTCCAAGGTAGTATCTGTACAGACGTAGATTGACCAACCTTCCTTCCGAGGAGAGGCTGGTGGGTTTGAACCACCAGCCTTCTGGTTAGCAGTCCTCATCATATGAGAGGCCAATAAAATTGTGTCTTCTTATTGTCTCCCCAGGAAGCTGTTTCTGAGTAGATTAGTATACAAGAAATGTGTTAGCAGGTATTCTGGAAATCGACACCTATGGAAAGGAAGGCAAAGAAGCAGCAGTGAGCAGAAGGAACATTGAATATAATCATCTTTAGCAAAGGTGTAATCCAGCTTTACATGGAGGCCTTTGAGAGCTGACTGTAGCTGAGGCAAAGGAGATAGACCTTTAAGTTCTTGTGTTGGCTAGTCATCATTTACAGGCTGCTCCAAGAAGGCACAAGATCTTGGTCAAGGTAACTCTTCAGCTAGACCGTTCTTGAAGAGGGATGAAAGCTGAAACTGTGGGGACATATATAAGTGTTCAACCCCAAGTGGGATCTTGGCAGCACTGGGTCTTGCTCAACACTTTCACCATTGCTGTGAAATTGCCTAAATTGCCAAAGTTTGGGGCAAGTTTATGTATAAATGCATTTTTATGTTTAAATATAAACAGTTGCTGTCAGATACAATTAATAGGATTATTTGGAGGAGGAACAAAGTGAAAAAATGACTCTTCCAGTAAAAGAGAGAACATGGCTAATAAGGGGATGGGCAAAAAGAAGGCGAGGAAAGGAAAGAACATAAAGGGTTTCTTCATTACTTACCAAGACACTGGTCTTATATCTGTTAGATGAAAAGATTTAGCCCAATTTAGGAAAATTCTGAGTATACAAAAGTGAACTTTAGAGTTCTACTTGAGTCTGAAACAGCCATGATGATGATGATGATTCCACACTCTCTGCAGACTGGCTCCATGGTGTTAAGAACAACACATATGGGAGGCATTGTATAGGCTCCACATTCTGTAATAAGTTATAAGGCACTCTGTAACCTGCCTTGATTTCTAATGTGACAAGACTACACAGATTGAAGTATGCTATAAGATCGATTGGATGTCTTCCAGGATTCTGGCCTTCTACAGAGTATAGAAAAAATTATTTGAGAAAGTACCCTTTGTGAACACTTTTTAAACAAGAGGCATTTCTTAAAATGAGAGTTTGAAGTGAGAAGTACATAACCCAAAGATAAGCATGATGTTATCACACTTTTACATATTTGTGATTGGCAAAACCTTCTGGAGACTGGCAGTATTTAACAACTCTATTTTTATTCTTATAGTTCCAGACAAATCTTCATTCCAAACACTCTCCAACTGAAATTGAAAATGTGTGTTGATTACATATTAGAAAATTATAAGAATTGGGAGGTATTTTAATTTGGGCCATCAAGAATTCTCATATAAGCTTGAATAAAAACACATCATTTAAATATATAGACCATAACCTTAGTTCCCTTTATTGAACAAGGTGTTCATGAGGCTGAAAAAATTTGCAGAGCCAATGTTCCTGACTGTAGAGATAAAACCTTAAATTGATGATATAATGATAACTTTCACAGTGTTTGCTAAGTTCAGGCAGAGTCAGAAGCAAAATGTTTACACCTTAACAATTTACAAAGAAGCTGTAAGTGCAAACTCTTGTTCACATGACATCCTACTTAACAAATTCTTATGTGATAAACCCAGGAGGGGTAAAAAGAGGGGAAAATAATTGTGAAGAAGAGAAGACAAAATGTCTTTATTTCACACTTAGTGAATTTAACTGTACTCTCCAGATTCCTCCACTGAGACACCAAAAAAAGCATTCTGCCCTACATTTTAGCACATCCAATGAAAAGGGGAAAAAAAAAAAAAAAAAAAAAACTTTGAAAAGTCTCACAAGATTTAACTTTATTATGGTATTTAGCTTGCTTTGGGGAAGGAAAGAAAAAAATTAAAACAGAATTATCTTAATTATACTACTTTATGTGTGTTTATTCTGACAAAGGAGAAAGTAATGGCTTATTTTAAGTAGTTAAAAAGAGCTATCAAATTATTATTTGTACATGACACCGAACAAGGAGTATCTTCCATTATGATTCTTCTTTTCATTGTTTGGAATAATGTTAACTCTCTTGATTTATTGTTAGTCAAAGACAAACACAGTTTAAATCCATTGTACATGTAGACATAGACTAGCTTAGAGTGATTTAAATTTGACAAAGCTGAAAATTTTTGAAGTACAGCCAAGATCCATTTTATTTCCCTTTGATGTAGAAAGCTTTCCCATCAAAAGACTAGGATGTGACCTCCTGGGCTTCTGCTTATCCCACCCATATGACATAGGCTGGGTTGTCTCCTTATGGGAGACAGTGTTTTAAATACGACCAAAAAAATCAAAGCAGACCATGACTGATTCCTTCCAGAGGGTTCTTCCAGCCACTCACAGCTGCTGGTATTTCATAAGAAAACAGAAAAATCTCAGTAGGGACAGTTTACAAACATAGTTGAAGTGACCAGTTCATTGCTTCAGCAAGATCTTCCTCTGTCAAACAGGGAAGGGACTGATGAATCTAAGGGTCAGCTGAGCCCTCCTAGGTATACCCATCAAGATCCTTGACCAGTAGTAAGATGGCACCTGCCTTCTCTCCTATAAAGCAAAACAACAACAACAACAACAAAAGTCAGTTGTAGTCTAGTCCATTTCAACTCATTGTGACCTCTTGTGCATAGATTAGAACTGTGCTTCATAGCTGTGATCTTTAGGAAGTAGATCTCCAGGCCTTTTTCCATGGAACCTCTGGGTGGATTGGAACCTCCCACCTCTCAGTAAGTTGCTCAGTGCTTAAACTTTGCACCATGCAGTGACTTCTTTTTCTCCTATCCAAACCAAATCTGTTGCTGTGGAGTCAATTCTGACTCATAGTTACGCTATAGGACAGAGTAGAACTGTCTCATCAGGTTTCCAAGGCTGTAATCTTTATGGAAGCTGACTGCCACAGCTTTCTCCAACAGGGCAGTATGTGGTTCCAAACCACTGACCTTTCAGTTAGCTGTTGAACATATAATTTCTCTCGTTTCCCATTCTTAAATTGGTATTTTTTTCTCCTGCATTTCTATCTTCATAATAATTCCAAGTGGCTTCGCTCTCAATGAAATGGACCAACTGAAAGCCTAGATTATCAGTTCTTTTTTTCTCAACCTCATTGACCTGAAAGTCTATGTCATTTCACCAATCCACTCACATGGTTAAATGTTGGCCCTTGCCATTATTTGCATAATCTCACCTCTGAAATTCTAAACTCAATCATTCAACTCTGTGACTAGTATCTCTTGCTGTCCACGTTTCTCATTTCTTTTTCCAAGTTTCGTATTCTTTAATTTTTTAGCATCTCTGTTTCCTGTTCCTTATATACATATTTCTCTTTCCATTAATTCCTTCCAACTTTCATTTTTTACCTTGTGTTCCATTATTTGACACCATCATTAACTGATATCTAATGGGATCCCTTAGCTTCATGCCATTAAAGCCACTGGCTTATTCATATCTGCTCTAAGTGTTTCCACTTCAGTCCTCTTACAATTGAGTTACCCCACATTTGTTTCAGGCTAGTTCTATCACTTGATCTATAGATCCCATTTCATACTGCTTTTTCAAGGACAATGATTTATTGATTATATTCCCTTTCTCTGTGGCTTCAATTTCCCCCTCTTTTGGCCATTCTCTATCAGATTTAAACATCTTCAAGTGTCTTCTGTATTAAAATGGCAGTCCTCTGCTCCATATTCTCTTACATCTACATTTGATAGCTGTTTCCATTCTTCACAGAAAAAATTAATTAAAGAGACATTATTTGATGAATCTATTCATTTGTCTCCCACAATTCCTCTGAAACTTTCTCATCGCAGTCATTGATGATATTCTTTTGATTATACAATGCACTTGGACCCTCTGGCTCATCCTTCTGAAAACACTCCTTGTTCGGGTTTTTTAGAGTCCTGGGGCACAGTGGTTAAATGCTTAGCTGTCAATAGAAAGGTTAACTGTATGAGAAAGATATGGCAATCTGCTTCAGTAAAGATTTACAGCTTTGAAAACTCTATAGAGGTGTTCTAATCTATCTTATAAGGTACTATGAGTTGGAATCGACTCAATGGTAACAGATTTGGTTTGGGTTTAAAGCAATATAGTCACCTGAATTTCAACCTGTTTTTTGGCTGTTTCTTCTCAGTCTCTTTGCAGGTGTCAATGATACCACTTATCCTTTAAATGCTAGGCCCTTGTTACATTCCATTTTTCCTTAATGAGCTTAGTGACTCTCATGGCTTCAAAGCACAAATTGATGTTGACATTTCTCAGATCTATATATCTAATTGAAATCTCTCCCTTGAGTCAGGATCTTTATATCCATCTATTTATTGGACTTTTCTAATTATACACCATATCGACACTTTTAAATCAACTCAGCCAAAACTGAACTTGCCATCTACTGTGTGTATTTCCCGAGTGTATATTTAAGAGAACAGGGTTACCATCCACCTAGTTATCCTTGCCAAACTTGGACAACATTCTCAGCTCCCTCCTTCTCTGAACAAATCAGTTCCCAAGCTCTGTTGATTCCACCTCCTAAATCTCTCTCAAGCCTGTCCACTAGTTCTAGTTCTAGGCGAACTTGTTCTCTTATGACAACCAGGCATAAGCTTTTCCAGCCTTCAATCAATTTCCCACACTGCATCTAGAGTGATCTCTCAAATATTTGATTATCTGATTATAGACTTCTATGCTTAAAACTCATCAGTGTCTTACTGCTATTATGAGCAGTTTCAAACTCCTGTCCTTAGTTTAAAAAGTCTTTCCTTGCATCCCTTTCCATGGCTTCATTCTCCATTCATTATCCATGCTTCAGCCATATTGAATTAATTTCATTTAAAGAAAAGTATATGATTTCTCTGAACTTAGTTATCTAGTGCTTCAAGAACAGAAATAAAACAAAATGGCTTTAAAGAATAGAAATTTATTGTCTCACAGTTTTAGGAAAAAAAAAGTCCAATCATAGCATCAGTGGAACTATGCTTTTTCTCTGGTGGCTGTTGTTGTTGTTGTTAGGTGCCATCGAGTTGTCTCTGACTCATAGCAAACCCGTACAGCAGAATGAAACACTGCCCCGTCCTGTGCCAGCTCCACGGTCCTTGCTGTACATGAGCCCATCATTGTAGCCTGTGTCACTCTACCTTTTTGAGGGCCTTTCCCTCTTTCGTTGACCCTCCACTTTACCAAACATGATATCCTTCACCAGGGAATGGGCTCTTCTTACAACATGACCGAAGTAGGTGAAATGAAATCTGGCCATTCTCACTTCCAAGGAGCATTCTGGCAACCCTTCTTCCAGGACAGATTTGTTAGTTCTTCTAGCAGTCTATAGTACTTTCAGCATTCTTTGCCTGCACCACAACTCAAAAACATCAACTCTACTTTGGTCTTCCTTATTCATTGTCAAGCTTTCATGTGCATATGAGGTGACTGAAAATACCATGGGTTGTGCCAGGCACACCTTAGTTCTCAAGGAGACATATTTACTCTTCAGCACTTGAAATAAGTCTTTTGCAGCAGATTTTCCAGTGCTATACATCGTCTGATGTCTTGACTGCTGCTTCCATTGGTGTTGACTGTAGAACCAGTAATAAGAAGTCATTGACAACTTCGATCTTTTCTCCATTTATTGTGGTGCTGCTTATTGGTCCAGTTGTGAGGATTTTCATTTTCTTTGTATTGAGGTGTAATCCATACTGCAGACTGTGGTCTTCAATCTTCATCAGTAAGTGCTTTGAGTCATCCACACTTTCAGCAAGCAAAGTTGTGTCTTCAGTGTATTGCAGGTTGTTAATGATTCTTCCTCCAAACCTGATGCTACATTCCTCTTCATATAGTCCACCTTTTCAGATTATTTGTTCAGCATACACATTGAATAAGTATGGTGAAAGTATACAACCCTGACACACTCCTTTCTTGATTTTTAAACCATCCAGTGTCCCCTCGTTCTGTTTGAATGACAGCCTGGTCTCTATAAGGGTTCCTCATGACTACAATTAAGTGTTATGGAATTCCCATTCTTCTCAATGTTATCCATAATTTGTTATGATCCACACAATTGAATCCTTTTGCATAATCAATAAAACACAGTACACATCTTTCTGGTATTCTTTGCTTTCAGCCAAGATCCATCTAACATTAGGTATGATAACCCTCACTCCATGTTCTCTTCTGAATCCAGCTTGTATTTCTGGAAGTTTACTGTTAATATACTACTGCAACCACTTTTTAATTACCTTCATTAAGATTTTACTTGCATGTGATATTAATGATATTGTTCAATAATTTCCACATTCTGTGGGATCACCTTTCTTTGGAATAGGTACAAATATGGATCTCTTCCAGTCAGTTGGCCAGATAGCTGTTTTTCAAATTTCCTGGCATAGCCAAGTGAGTGCCTCCAGTGTGGCATCCGTTTGTTGAAACATCTCAATGGGTATTCTGTCAATTCCTGGAGCCTTGTTTTTCACCAATTCCTTCAGTGCAGCTTCAACTTCTTCCTTCCATACCATCGAGTCTTGATTGTATGTCACTTCCTATTGGCTGTAGGGAAAAAGTCTTTTCTTGTCTCTTTTAATTTCTAGTCCTGAGTATGTCTTCGCTTGTAGTCAAAGTCTTACATTATATCTTCCTCCTGTGTTTCTGAATCCCCATGTCTGTTTTCCATTTACATAAGACACCATTCAAAAGTGATTACTTTAGACCCACCCCCTCTGGTATGACCTCATTGACATAAATAAATTCTATTTTCAAACAGGGTTATAATCAGAGGTACAGGTATTAGGACATCAACATATATATTAGGGAAACAATTCAGTCCACAACAGAAATCATGCTTTTTTCCCATGATGTTCCCATTGCCACATCTCTTACTTCTTCCCCAACTTCTTTACCACGGTAACTTCTACTTTACGACTCAACTTAAATATAAGTTTTTCTGGAAATGCTTCTCTGATACCCCATCCCACCCACCTCTCACACACCCTCAGTCTTGACTTCATTTGTGAGGTAATTGAAAGCTGTACTTTCCCACACATATCACACTATGTTTCTATTTTATTTCATTGTCTTCAAAATCTCTCTATATAAAACCTCCATTAGAACAGTGGATTTTTCTAACATGTTCACCAATATTTGCCTAGTCAATTATATACTTACGCAATTTTGTTGTATAAATACATAATTGAATATGTGAAATTACTGAGTGTCTATTGTATTTTAGGTCCTGAGATGGAACTCCATAAGAGTTAAATGGATACACCTAGCTTTCCAGAAGAGTTTATAATTGAAGTGGGAAGAGAACACTATACTCCTCCCTAAACTTCTCAAAAATAATTAAAAACAACAACAACAACAACAACAACAAAACAAGCCTCACTGGGCTGTTTGACCTTTAAATTCAATGAAAGTTCAAGGAGAGAGGAAGTAAATTACAACAGGGAGAGATGTTGAAATCAAATTATTTAGGACCTTGAAGCCACGCCAAAGAGGTTGAGTTTGAAGTAGCAAATCATTCTTCAGGTAACATTAGAACTGTTATATACTAACTTGAAAAGATAATAATTGAAACAAACTTGATTGTTTTGGTAAAATAGGCCTCCATGGTTCCCCATTTCCCAAAATTGAATTTTTTTTTTTTTTTTTTACTTTTCTTTTATTCTTATGCAGAATTCACTGTTGTTGAAAGTCTACTCTAGCTCTTGGAATACCTAACTCCTTCTATAGCGATCCTTACATTGTGTTACGTTGTGAGAAATCACATTTCAAAAACGCAGAAGATTTAAGGAGGTATTAATGAAGTCACCGCATCTAGTCTCTTTGGAAGGGTGATCCTATAAATCCACCTCATAGTTTTTATAGACATTGGTGTAAGCCTAACTATTCTCTACTTTATGCTTTAAGAAGGTTTTGATAGTAAACTTTTTATATGCTTGAGCTTCAAGTTATATGTCTATAAAATGAGATAAAAATAACACTACATTGTCTGGTCATTTTGAAGAGTAAATGAATGAAGAAGTGGTTCTCATTCAGATTTTACTTCCTTTTTTGGTATGAAGAGAGAACTTCATTACTTCTGTCTCATAATTTCTACCTCACTGAGGTGAACGGATAACGTTGCTCATGGCAGGTCCAGACTAGGGGGATATCTTAATTACCTAGTACTGCCATAACAGAAATACCACAGGGGGGTGGCTTGAAAGAACAGAAATTCATTTTCTCATAGCTCAGGAGGCTAAAGCCTGAACTCTAGCCTAGGGAGTTGTCCTAAGGGGTGGTCCATCATTGTCTATTTTAGCTTCCAGTATCTGGCAATCCTTGAAGTTCCTGAGCTTGCAGATGTATCTCCTTCCCTCATCAGATAATGTCTGTTTTCTCCTATTGTCTGTGTATTTCTGTGTCCATTCTGAGTCCACTCTGTAGCTACTCTTTTTATAACTCAGAAGTGGTAAAATTTAGAATGTACCTTATTTAATCACGGCCTAACTAGCATAACTTGTTGTTGTTGTTGTTGTTTTGCCGTCGAGTCAGCCCTGACTCATAGCGACCCCTCCTTGGGTTTCCGAGGCAGTATCACTATGGAAGTAACTTAGAAAACCGAATTTATAAACATGATTGCATCCACTGGTATAGGTGTTAGGCTTCTAACATATATTTTGGGGAGACAAGATTCAATCTGCAATAGGTACCCAGTCTGGGGTTTCTGATTGCTCCAGGACCTGCCAGACTACCTTAAGGGCTTCAGGGATTATTATATTTGGAATCATCTGTTTCCCACTGGGGCACCCATTTGGGAAGCCCTGAGATACTGAGTGTAAAACTCTTAAAATCATACATGATGCATGATGAGTGCTTTAGTTGTTATTACAGCTTTACAAAAACCTGGTGAATGTGAGGAATGTCACAATACTCCCGTTTTTTAAATGAGAATCCTGGAGCTTTAAGAGATAAGTGACACAGTCATAAGGTTCTTTCCAGGACAAGAATGATTCCAAGCAAGGAGACTCCCAGAGCAAACTTACCTACCCTTTACCCCAGTCAAACCAAAAGAGGCATATATTAATTATGTGGGAGGGGTTAATCGAAGTTATTTTATTACACCTTTCTAGTTGAGAGTGACTGCTTCCATTTGGAATGTTTTTCTTCTGGTATATTGCAGCTGATATGTTACAAATTGCAGAGATGCAGGAGAACCTTGATTCTATAGGGATGTTTGCCAATTGCATTTATTCTTCTTACAGTGATATGTTGCAAACCGTGGGTAATGTTCAATGTATTAAGCAAACAGATGCAAACTGCTAGAGATAAAATATGCTGATTTCATTTCAAGAGGCATTTACCTACACTTTGGTCATGCTGTTCCATTCTCCCAGCTCTCTGGAGAAGTAAAAAGTTCCTTCACAATTGAGCCAGGCTTTTTCTTAATTCAAAGAGGTGACACTAATTTTTTTTCTATCAGGGTCTTGGGTTTCTTGATGGATATGATGAAAGTACTAAATATCTAAGGACATTTACTCAAAGGACAAAAATTAAAACACTTGTGTACATACACATATGCATGAAAGCAGGCACAAGGAAAATAGCATTGGAAATATTTAGTAGATCATGCCTAAACTGGGAGCTCTGATAGCGTAGTGGTTAAGGCACTTGACTGCTAACCAGAAGGCTGGTGGTTCAAACCCACCAGCCACTCCTCGGAAGGAAGATGGGGCAATCTACTTCCGTAGTGATACTGCCTCGGAAACCCAAGGAGGGATCACTATGAGTCGGGTCTGACTCGACGGCACATAACAACAACAACAACAACATGCATAAACTACTCATATGTTTTGCCTACGTTAACTAAATTAAGACTTAGCAATGACCTCTGTACAGTTCATTCTATCTTTCCTATAATCATGGCTTCAAAAAAATTACAAATGACTTAAAGATACTCTCTGGTCTTCATTTTTCTAATTTTTTTTCATGATATGACATAAAACACAATTTACTTAAAAATGCTGTATGGTCTTCATTTTTCTAATTTTTTTCATAGTATGACATAAAACAATGTTTTACAAAGGTATTAATAAAGTAAGTCTCCATTTTGTTGATTTTGTGTATTTTTCTTATTTTCATTAAAATCTCCTGAAATTATATCAGTAATACATCGTCATTTTGTTTCGTGAAATTCAGTTTTGTCAAACAGTTAATGGAAAAATGGAAGAACAAAATAAAACAGTAACTTAATGGATAAACAGGTTAATAAACTATATTAGGCTGATAAACACTAGACACAAATAGCCTTTCTAAAAGAGTGACTTACCAAAATACACTTTCTACTTAATTTTAAAACCATATGGTTAGAGGGAGCTCTGGTAGCATAGTCCCTAAGGCATTTGACTGAAAGCTGGTGGTTCAAAACGACCATACACTTCTCGGAAGGAAGATTGAGCAAACTACTTTGGTAGAGATACCACCTCTGTAACCCGAGGAGGGGTCGCTATGAGTCGCAATTGACTCGACAGCATTGACTTTGGTCTTTCATAGCATTAGAAGAAAGCTGTGTTATATCTTGCTTTTAATAGACAATCTTAAAAGGGATAAAATGCTCAAATATGTCCTTATAATCCATCAGAAGAAATAAGGAATCCGGGGTTTGGAGTTTGATATAATTCTGTTTCCTCATTGGCTGCACATTTAAGCTAACAGTTATTTAGTGATAAAGAACAAGTCTTGAAAGGAAATATGAATACCCACTAAAATGAATGACAGAGTGATTATAGTAAAATTAGGCTTCCCAAGGAGATAATCACAGACTGCTCAGATGCAGAAAACTTTTAACACTATCTGTAACAGATGCATTTGGCAGTTTCCAGATGTTCTACAACTTCCCGGTAGAAGGAAAAGTCAGCCATAACTCAGCTAGCCATTATTAGAAATCATGATATTAGTATTTTTCCTCTTGAATGACTATTGATTGGAATGATACAGCAATATATTCTACACAACTGAACTCAATTTCAAAAAGTATGTAAAATATGCACGAATTTCTGTATCCTGGGAAATGTAGTGATGAATAAGACATTATCTTGAAACATATATATATATATATATATATATATTTGTATCTAAAGAGATTGTATATAAATGGTACAGAAAGAAAAAAAATCAACTAATTCCTGTTGTTGAAAAATTTAATTAAAACTACATGTCCTGATTTATATATCTCACCATAAACAAATGCTGATTTAGTTTGTTGTTGTGGTTAGGAGTCATCAAGTCAACTCTGACTCATAGTGACCCTATGTACAACAAAACAAAACACTGCTTGGTCCTTTGCCAGTCTCACAATTCATGCTATTCTTGAGACTATTGTGGCAGCCACTGTATCAATCCATCTTGTTAAGGGTCTTCTCCATTTTTTCTGACCCTCTAATTCACCAAGCATAATATCCTATTCCAGGAACTGGTCCCTTCTGACAACATAACCAAAGTATGTGAGACGAAGTCTGGGCATTCATACTTCTAAGGAATGTTCCAGATGCACTTCTTCCAGGACAGATTTATTTGTTTTTCTGGCTGTCCATGGTATTTTCAGTACTCTTACCAACACCCAATTCAAAGGCATGTAATCTTTTTCAGTCTTCTTTATTCATTGTCCAACTTTCACATGTATATGAGGGAATTGAAAATATCCTTGCTTGGGTCAGGAGAATCTTAGTCTTCAAAGTGACATCTTTGCTTCTTAACACTTTCAAGAGATCTTTTGCAGAGATTTGCCCAGTGCAATATGTCCCCTGATTTCTTGACTGCAGGGGCATTCATTGTGGATCCAACTAAAATGAAATCCCTGACAACTTCAATCTTTTCTCCATTTATCATGATACTGGTTATTGCTCTGGTTGTAGGATTTTTGCTTTCTTTATGTTTATTTTCTTTATGTTGAGGAGCAGTCCATACTGCAGATTGTAGTCTTTAATCCCATCAGTATGTGATTCAAATAATCTTTCCTTTCAGAAAGCAAGGTTGTGTCATCTGCATATCACAGGTTGTTAATGAGTCTTCCTCCAATCCTGATCCCATGTTCTTTTTCATACAGTCCAGCTTCTCAGATTATTTGCTCAGTATACAGACTGAATAAGCATGGTGAAAGGATAAAACCCTGGCATACACCTTTCCTCATCTTAAACCATGTGGTATACCCTTGTTCTGTTTGAAAAACAACCTCTTGGTCTATATGCAGGCTCCTTATGAACACAATTAAGTGTTCTGGAATTCCCATTCTTCACAATGCTATCCGTAATTTGTTATGATCTACCCAATTGAATATCTTTGCATGGTCAATAAACACAGGTAAACATTGTTCTGGTATTCCTTGCTTTCAGCCAAGATCCATCTGATGTCAGCTTGAACTTCTGACAGTTTCCTATGAATATCCTGCCTCAAATATTTTTGAATTACCTTCAGCAAAATTTTACTTGCGTATGACACTAAAGATAGTGATTGATAATTTCCACATTCTGTTGTATCACCTTTCTTTGGAATGGGCAAATGTATCAAACTCTTTCAGTCATTTGTTCAGGTAACACTCTTGCAAATTTCTTGGCGTAAATGAGGAAGTGCCTCCAGTGCTGCATCCTTTTGCTGAAACATCTCAATGGGTATTCCATTAATTTCTGAATCCTTGTTTTTTGACAATTCCTTCAGTGCAGCATGGACTTCTTCCTTCAATGCTATTTGTCGTTGATCATATGCTACCTCCTGAAATAGTTGAACGTCAACCAATTCTTTTAGGTACAGTGACTCTGTGTATTACTTCCATCTTTTGATGCTTCCTGTGTCATTCAATATTTTCCCTATAGCATTCTTCCATATGGCAACTCAAAGCTTGAATTTTTCTTCAGTTATTTCAGCTTGAGAATGCCAAGTGTGTTCTTCTCTTTTAGATTTCTAACTCCAGGTTTTTGCACATTTCATTATAATACTTTACTTTGTCTTCTCAAGTCATCCTTTGGAATCTTCTGTTCAGCTCTTTCATTTCATTATTTCTTCCATTTACTTTAGCTAGTTGCCATTCAGGAGCTCAGGTAGCATAGTGCCTAAGGCACTTGACTGCTAACAAGAAGGCTGGTGGTTCAAACCCACCAGCTACACCTTGGAAGGAAGGTTGGGCAATCTACTTCCACAGTGATACTGCCTCGGAAACCCAAGGAGGGCTCGCTGTGAGTCGAGTCTGACTCGATGGCACAAAACAACAACAGTTGCTATTCAGGAGCAAATTTCATAGTATCTTCTGACATCGCTTTTGATCTTTTCTTTTTTTCTTGTCTTTTTAATGACTTCTTGCTTTCTTCATGTATAATGGTCCTTTTTTTTTTTTTCACCCCCTTTAAATTGTGATTTGGGTGAATTCTTGTATATAATTCTTGATATCATTCCACAACTCACCTGGACTTCAGTGGTTGGTGTTCAATGCATCCAATCTATTTTTCAGATGGTCTCCAAATTGAAGTGGTATAAAAGCAAGGTTGTATTTTTGCTCTCATGGGCATTAGTTTAGGTTCCTAAAATGAAATGAAATATATGTAAGCATCATGTACTTTCTCAGGGCCGTCCAGTCAGACCCAACTCATGCAACCCTTCCTTGGGTTTCTGAGGTAGTATCACTACAGAAGTAGATTGCCCAACTTTCCTTCTGAGGAGTGGCTGGTGAGTTTGAACCTCCAGCCTTCTGGTCAGCAGTCAAATGCCTTAGGCACTACACCACCAGAGCTCCTAGTAGGAATGCTTGATATTTCAGTTATTTATAAGTACTAATTACTTATTAACGGTTTGGTCCTTTAAGTAAACAAACTCCATAGGCCTATTCTCTCAAACTTTATTATATTTATAAGAAACACTAATAATATAATATCATTAAAAAACACTGATTAACTGATTTGTATTCTGAACGGTTCCAAAAATTGGAAGAATTATTTTTCTAAATATTTTAATTATAGAGTATTTTCTAAGTGTTGTAGATTAACTGTGTCCCTCTTAAAATTATTTTGAAGTACTAACCCCTGTACATGTGACTATGACCCTGCTTGGAAATAGGAGTTTTCTTTTTTTATTTTAATTAGGCCATCCAGGAGTAGGGTGAGTTCTAAATCTAATTAATACCTTCTGGTTGGCATATCATAAGAAGAGCAGAATAAGAGAGTTCCGGGGGTGTAACAAAGAGCTCTGGTGGCAGAGTGCCTGAGGCATTTGACTGCTAACTAGAAGGTTGGAAGTTCAAACCCACCACTGCTCTGCAGAATGAAGATAGGACAATTTACTTCTGTAAAGATCTACCACCTTGGAAACCCAGTGGGAATCACTGTGAGTCAGAATTGACTAAATGATAGTGGGTTTGGTATTAGCTTTTGTTTGGGGGTGTCCTGGTTAAACACTCAGTTGCTAACCAAAAGGTTGGCAGTTTGAAATTACCTAGCAAGTCCATAGAAGAAAGACCTGACAATTTTTCCTTACAATTTATACCCAAACCCTATGGGAAGTTCTACTCTGTCACATGAGGTCACTGTAAGTCAGAGTCAACTTAATGGTACCTAACAGTAACAAAAAGAGAACAGACTCTTAAAAAGCATACACTTAAAAATAATAATACCAAAAAAACAAACTCACTGCCATTGAGTTGATTCCAACTCACAGTGACCCTGTAGAGTTTCTGAGGCGGTTAAGAAGTATATTGCCCCATCTTCCTTCTGCAGAGTGGCTAATGGGTTTGAACTGTCAACCTTCTGGTTATTAGGCAAATGCCTTAGGAACTACACCACCAGAACTCATAAAAAAAAAAATAATAATAATAAATAAAAGAACAAACTAGACGAAGACATATACAACAGAAAAAAAATGACAAAGGGAAGATATATCTACAACAGTCCAAAAATGCCCTGGGTTACAGAAACAGAAAAAAATGATTTTCTCTTAGAATATGCATACACAAGCACACACATGCACACACACACAAAGAGAGAGAAAGAGCCTAGTCCTGCTGACACTCTAAATTTTACTCTTAGCCTGCAAAACTATGAGACAATTAATTCCTGTTCTTTAAAGCTACCCAATTGTGGTATTTTTGGTTACAGCTGCACTAGGTAAATAAGATACCAAGTTTCATCTGTTAATCATACACAGCACCAATAGTGTTAGATGATATTTACACATTATCAGGCTGAAAAAATATAACTGTTGTTGAATTATTTTCAGTAAGATAATTTTCAATATGCCTGTATGAGTTTCTAATTAGAGAGATCTGTTGCACAGCCCTTGGGTCTGTATGTTGTTGTTGTTGTTATGTGCTGTCGAGTCAATATAGACCATGATTAAAAAAGTATTTTGTTTTTGTTTTTATTTTCATCTTTGCTTTTTCTCCCATGATTGTACATGTTAGAATACCATCTCTCATCCATTTTCTAGCACAAAATACTGTAATTATGCTCTGTGCAGATATGTCATTTGACTATGAATTGCAAAATATGATGATGATTATTCAAAGACTTGTTGGATAGTATATTGTGAGTGTATATCTGCCTATGTCTATACTTGATTCTAAGTCAATACTTACCTTTTTTTTTACCTTTTTAAGATAATGTGAGAGGAGAGAGAAGTCTATTTCGGTATAATGAGACTAAGAGAATCTGCAAAAGTGTTGCTGTTGTTGTTAGGTGCTGTCGAGTTGTCTCCAATTCATAGTGACCCAATGCACAGAAACACTGCTCAGTCCCATGCTGGCTCCACAATCCTTGCTATACTTGAACCCATTGTTGCAGCCACTGTGTCAATCCACCTTTGTGAGAGGTTTACCCTCTTCTGTTGACCCTCCATATTACCAAGTATGATATCCTTCTCCAAAGAATGGTTCCTTCTTACAACATGACCAAAGTAGGTGAGCTGAAGTCTGGCCATTCTCACTTCCAAGGAGCATTCAGGCTACACTTCTTCCAGGACAGATTTGTTAATTCTTTTAGCAGTCCACTGTACTTTCAGCATTCTTCATCAGCACCACAACTCAAAAGCATCAACTTTTCTTCAGTCTTCCTTGTTTATTGTCCAACTCACACATGAAAGTGATTTCAATGAGGCGATTAAAAATACCATGACTTGTATCAGGCCCACCTTAGTCCTCAAGGAGACATCTTTGCTCAGCACTTGAAAGAAGTCTTTTGCAACCAATTTGCCCAGTGCTATACATCATCTAGGAGCTCTGGTAGCATAGTGCCTAAGGCACTTGACTGCTAACCAGAAGGCTGGCGGTTCAAACCCACCAGCCACTCCTCGGAAG
>NW_006922031.1:2213086-2239647 GCF_000298275.1 Orycteropus afer afer | reverse complement strand
GTTAATGATTCTTCCTCCAATCCTGATGCCATGTTTTTCTCAATGTAGTCCAGCTTCTCAGATTATTTGCTCAGCATACAGATTGAATAAGTATGGCAAAAGGATTCAATATTGACACACTCCCTTCTTGATTTTAAACCATGCAGTGTTCCCTTTTTCTGTTTGAATGACAGGCTCCTGGCCTATGTACAGTTTCCTCATGAGTACAATAAAGTGTTCTGGAATTTCCATTCTTCTCAATGTTACCCATAATTTTTTATGATCCACACAATTGAAAGCCTTTGCATAGTCAATAAATGCAAGTAAACATCTTTCTGGTATTCTTTGCTTTGAGCCAAGATTCATCTGACATCAGCAATGATATCCCTTGTTCCACATCCTCTTCTGAATCCAGCTTGCACTTCTGGAAATTCTCTGTGAACATACTGCTATAACGATTTTTGAATTATTTTCAGTAAGATTTTACTTGTGTGTGATATTAATGATATTGTTTGATAATTTCCACATTCTGTGGGATCAGCTTTCTTTGGAATGGGTACAAATATGGATCTCTTCCAATCAATTGGTCAGGTAGCTGGGGGAGTGAATCTAGTGTGGCATTCATTTGTTGAAACATCTTAATGGGTATTTTGTCAATTCCTGGAGTGTTGTTTTTGGCCACTTTCTTCAGTGCAGCTTTGACTTCTTCTTTTGGTACCATTGGTTCTTGGTCATATGCCACCTCCTGAAATGGATGAACACTGAACAATTCTTTTTGGTACAGTGACTCTATGTATTCCTCACATCTTCTTTTGATGTTTCCTCCATCATTCAATATTTTGCCCATAGAATCTTTCAATATTGAACTCAAAGCTTAGATTATTTTCCTCAGTTCTTTCAGCTTGAGAAATGCTGAGTGTATTCTTCCCTCTTGGTTTTCTTACTCCAGGTGTTTGCACATTTCATTACAGTAATTGGCTTTGTCTGCATGAGCTGCTCTTTGAAATTTTCTGTTCAGCTCTTTTATCTTGTCATTTCTTCCATTTGCTTTAGGTACTCTCCACTCAAGGGAAAGTTTCAGAGTCTCTTCTGACATCCATTTTGGTCTTTTTTTTTTTTTCCTTTCCTTGTCTTTTTAATGATCTTTTTTTTCTTTATGGATGATATTCTCAAGTCATCTCACAGTTCTTCTGGTTTTGGTCTTTGGTGTTCAATACATCAAATCTATTCTTTAAATGGTCTCTAAATTCAGGAGAGATATATTCAAGATCATATTTTGGCTCTTATGGACTTGTTTTAATTATCTTTAACTTCAACTTGAACTTGCATATGAGCAGTTGATAATCTGTTCCACAATCAGCTCCTGGCATTGTTTTGGCTGAAGATATTGAGCTTTTTCATTGCTTCTTGTCACAGACATAGTCAATCTGATTCCTGTGTACTCCATCTGGTGAAGTCTATGTGTATAGCCAGTTTGTGTTGTTTGAAAAAAGGTATTTGCAATGAATAAGTTGCTGGTCTTGCAAAATTCTATTATGCGATCTCCAGCATTATTTCCATCACCAAGGCCAAATTCCAACTACCGGTGATTCTTCTTTGTTTCCAACTTTTGCATTCCAATCACCTGTGATAAATAACACATCTTGATTGCATGTTTGGTCAATTTCAGACTGCAAAGGTTGATAAAAATCTTCAATTTCCTCATCTTTGGTGGTTGGTGCATAAATTTCAATAATAGTAGTATTAACTGATC
Source organism: Orycteropus afer afer (assembly GCF_000298275.1). Lineage (NCBI taxonomy): Eukaryota > Metazoa > Chordata > Mammalia > Tubulidentata > Orycteropodidae > Orycteropus > Orycteropus afer. The sequence continues at coordinate 2,237,915 of NW_006922031.1, read as the reverse complement.
TTTCTTGTAGGCATATGACTATTATCCTATCATTGACAGTGTTGTACTTCAGGACAGATCTTGGAACATCCGTTGTGATGATGATCGCCACATCATTCCTCTTCAATTTGTCATTCTCAACATAGTAGGTCACATGATCATCTGGTTCAAAAACTGGTCCATTTTGGCTCACTAATGCCTAAGATATCAATCTTTATGTGTTCCATTTCATTTTTGACAACTTCCAACTATCCTACATTCATACTTCATGCATTCCATGTTCCAATTATTAATGGATGTATGCAGCTGTTTCTCCTCATTTCAAGTCATGCCACATCAGTAAATGGAGGTCCCGAACACTTTACTTTATCCATGTCCTTAAGGTTGGCTCTAATATGATGAGGCAGCTCTTTCCCAGTCATATTTTGAGTGCCTTCTGACCTAAGGAGTTCATCTTGTTGAACTATATTGGACAGTATTTCAGGGGTATTCATAAAGTTGTCCAGAAATGTATCAGATAGTGTTTCTCTGCTATTCATAAGGTTTTCTCTGGCCAATTCTTTGAGAAGTGGATTGCCTCATCCTTCTTCCCAGTCTGTCTCAGTCTGGAAGGTCCACTGAAATCTGTGCAGCATGTGCAACCCTGCTAATGTTTGAAACATCAATGGCACAGCCTTCAGATTCACAGAAACACACAAGCCACCATGGTATGGCAAACTGACAGACAAGTTCCTCTCCCTTAGCTGTTGCAAACCTCTCCATCCTCCCCTTACCTGGATCTGGTCACTGTCAGCCCTGGCTTTCCAACCTTCCTGCCTAGGGTGGGGGCTCCAGGTAAGGGAAGGGGAGAGAGCCCCCACCCAAGGCAAAAGAATATTATCTGTAAAACAAAAACTAACCAATTACCATGGAGTCAATTCCAACTCATAGTGACTCCATGTGTGTCAGAGTAGAACTGTGCTCCATAGGATTTCCCATGGCTGATTTCTTTGGAAATAGATCATCGGGCCTTTTTTTCCAAGATACCTCAGGTTGGACCTGAACCTCAGATTTTTCAACTAACATTTGAAAGAGTTAAGTATTTGGACCATTCAGGAACTTTATGTTGTCTAATACTGTACAAAATCATTTTCAAGGCAGAAGATGCAGAATACTGAAAAGTTTAAGTCTCTTCTGTAAGAGAAAATGATAAGAATGTGATTTTTATCTGGAGTTGAGAGATTGACAGTGAGTTCCAAAAGCCTGATGAAAATTTTGACCAAGCCACTCCAAGATGAAGCAGTGCCATGAGTTGGAATTATGAGACACACCTACAACCTCTTTGTCTGCTTTTTTTTACTCATGGGTCAACCTTCTAGACTTGTACTGGACATCTGAAGTCTCCTCTCATTAACATTAAGTAGGTCAGTGTCATTTACAATATCAAGTTCTTTTAATAAAATGGAAGGCAATCAAAATCTTATAAAACATTTTAGGGCCTCTGTCTTGATTCCTCCAACTGATTCTTTGCTGTTGTTAGATGCTGTGGAGGTGGTTTTCACTCATGGTGACCCTATGTACACAGAACAAAACAATGTCTGGTTCTGAGCCATCCTCATGATCTTAGCTATGCTTGAGACCAACGTTGTAAACTCTTTGTCAATCCATCGAGGGTCTTCTCCTTTTTTTGCTGACCCTTACCAAGCATGATATCTTTCTCCAGGGAATGGTCCCTTCTGTCAACATTACATATGTGAGGTGAAATCTGACCATTCTAACTTCTAAGGAACATTCCTGCTATACTTCTCCTAAGAGAAATTGGTTTGATCTTCTGGCAGTCCATTGTATTTTCAGTATTCCTCACCAACACTGCAATTCAAATGCATCAATTGATCTTCAGTCTTCCTTATTCACTGTCCACTTTTCACATGCATAGGAAATATTGAAAATACCACCATGTGGGTGAGACACACTCTAGTTTTCAAAGTGATATCTTTACAAGTGAACATTTTCTTCAAATGTGTGGGTTCATATACACACTCATGCTTAATTTCCTTTATACTTGTAAATCCAAATGCATGCTTCCAGAAACTTAAAGGCAACAAACAACATTTGGAGAACAAATGTCACTGTGAACTCAACCCCTAGACATACATTTTCTTTTAAGGAATTAGAGAATCTGATCTAACTACAAACAAGCTGAGAAGACCATTTCACAAACTGAACTGCTTTTTCCTCAATATATTGCCTTAAGTTTGCTCTAGTGAATCAAGCTCATTGCTTCAAAGTCTTGCAATAATATGGGGGGCATTATTTCTTTTGTAAATGGTTAACTAGCCTGGAGTCGTGTTTTAAAAGTTAAGCTAATTAGTGTTTTGGATATCAAAGATATGACCCTCTGAACCCAAAAATTAATGAAGAGAACATCTCACAAAATGTCAAATGTACAATATGACAAATCCAATTACTAGGTTACCATGTTTTATTTTTAAAGTCTCAAATATTTGCTATTTCTAATCATAGGCAAAATCATAAAGGTACATCTGAAATAATGTTAAAAAAATCAGGAAACTATCACTCTTGGGTAAATTTTAATTACTACTCTGACTTGGGCCATAAAGTTTTCCCAGACACTATGGCAGATTCATCAATGTGGACTCATTGTCCTTGTGGGCTGGGGAGGAGCAATGTTGTTTGGGTGAGTTATTGAACGGACATCTGTGACGTGACAGATGTCTAGAGCCTGGGCAGTACTGGGTTAGCTCATGTTTTGTTTGTTTCTCTGGAAAAAATAATTTTCTTTTTACACTTGTCTTAGCAGAGCCTAAAATCACACTTCTCCTTCAGCGGTATGTGATTTATATATTAACCTAAGTGATTTTCTTCTTTGCTCTTTATTGCTAAAGTAATTCTAAAACACATTCTATGCTCTAACCCTCCATTCTGCAGCTTTGTTTACTTATTTCAAATGAAGTGTGTAGCAATGTGGATTTCTTTTAAAGGTCAGTTCTTAGGAAGAAGAGGAGAGTCTAGACTCCATTTTCAGTACCTGAAACATCTGTTCTTTCCTTTCATTCCCGAAATTCAGACTAGACTGAAGGCCTTGTTTCTATGGAAGCAGCAGTTGTTGTCGGAGTTATTTCGACTACAAACAGACTTTTCAATTCTCATGCTTTTTGTGCAAGCTTCATAGTTTTCAGCCTTATCTTGAGCTTTTCTTCCTCTTTTCTTTGATCTTATGCCAGGAATATCTTAAAAGGCAAAGAGAATTTTTGGTGTTTGCTCAGTTTTAACTTTGCAGTTCTAAGACAGATATATCAGAAGCATCAAAAAGCTTTACCCTGGTACAAGTGACATTACTGATGGCTGAAACCCAAGACCGAAGTGGGCTTATTTTCAGGATTATGTATGACTGTGTTTGGGTGTTTATTTCTGATGTCATGTCTACCTTTGCACTAATGAAAACTCTAGAACTGGAAGATAATGTGAGAGTGTGGTGGGGCATGTTATAAAAGTCAGAAAATACTTTTGAAAGATAAGAATTGGTAGGTAAAGCTTGCATTAATGTTTAAAGGATGCAAATGTTAATACTCCTTTTTGTCAAAGGTATACAATTACCATAGAGGCAAAAAATATATATTTAATCTTAAGAAACTCTTGTGTAAAACAAAACTTTATCACTGTTTACCAGGGGAATGTGAGGAGGAGAAAATGAGAAATTATTGCTTAAGGGGTACTGAGTTTCTGTTTGTGGTGACAACATTTCTTTGAGAAATGGATTTTGGTGGTACTTGCACACGATGGTGGATGTGATGAATGTCACTGAATTGTAAATTTAAGTTATAGTGATTTTTTTTTGATATGTATTTAGCCACCCACAAAAAAAAATCATAAAACTTAAAAAAAATTATAAGTAAAAGCAACCTTTTGGAGAGAGAAACTGCATAGCCCACAGGAAGATGTCAGTAATGTTACCTGTTTTAATTTTTACTCCTAAAATGAATTGAAATCTGCCTGAAGGAATTAGTGCAGAGTTTCCTTTAAAATAAAATATCTGGAATTTGAAAGCTGCTACAGCCTAGGAATCCCAAGAAGGCTACTTTTTGGCAAATTATTGTTATGCCCTAACTTCAAAAACTCAAAAGTAAATGCACATGGAGGAGGGTCTAGGAGCAAGGAGAAAAGAGACAACCACAGGTCCAGGCTGTGGACATGAAGAAAGAATGACATTCGGTGCTGTCATCTTTGCTTTTAAGAACATATCTGATGGCTCAGCAATTCCACCTGTGGGTATACACACAAACAAATTAGAAGCAGGGACTCAAATAGGTCCTGTGTACTAGTGTTCATTGCAGCATTTTTCATAATAACCAAAAGGTAGAAACAGTCAAAGTATCTATAACCTGATGAATAGATGAATGTGGCATATACATACAGTGCATTAATATTCAGCCATACAAAGAACCCAAGCTCTGCTATATGGTACAGCATGGATAAGTCTTGAAAATATTATGTTAATGAAATAAGTAAGACATAGAACTGCAATATTATATGATTCCAATTATATAAAATATTAGAACAGGCAAAAATTTATTAGTGATTACCTGAAATAGGGGAGAGAATGGGGCATTCTTGCTTAAAGGACACTGAATTTCTGTTAAGAGTGTTGGAAAAAAATTGGAAATGGATCATGGTGACTAATGCATAACATTGTGGACATAATTAAATGTGCATTTAAAAATGGTTAAAATGTAATTTGTTTATTATTTATACTTTACTACAATAAATTTGAAAACAAACCCTCTGTACAACTTCTCTCTGACAATGTTTTCAATTACCCCGAAGGTGTCAGGGGAATGACAAAGGAGAGACCTAGTTGGATACATACGCCCCATTTAACCTGGGAGGTGTAGACAGGCAAAATAAGGTAAATTGGAGGTAGTAGCATTTTTTTTTTGTCCATATCACTTGGAATTCCTTTTTCTATTCTGCATTTCAGAGACAATAAAGGAGGCAAGTGATGGAGCTCCTCATAAGAAAATTCGATTAAGACTGAAATGAATTTAGTGCTTCTGTTATTTTTGGTACTGGGTCAAAGACTAAGCTGTAAGTGAGGCAAAGAAAAAAACTGAAGACCCTGGTCAGGCATGGCATCAGATCTCACACATTTTACCTCTTATTTTTCCAGTCTGAAAGCAGGCGGCCACCTGCTACTGTTAGACAGAGGGGGACATGTGGTCTGTAGAATCCGAGTGTCTTCTCAGGTTTGGCCTCTTATCAAATCCTTACTGGTGAATTAGTCCAATTCCTGCCTTCCCCTCTTTAGAGATCTTATTTAGGAAAGAGAGAAAAGTAAGTAAGTAAATAAATAAATAATGACAAAAAAGATTAAAAGGAGTATAAACTAACATGTCTTAACACAGACGAAAAGAAAGAAAATGTTTTAGTTTCAAAAAGAGTAATTTGAATAGCAAGCTGGCAGTTATTGCTACAGAAACCGATGGACTGATATTCTCAGGTACAAGACAAAAGAAAACAGTTTTAAACCGCAACATAAGAGCTGTGGATGAGAATGATCTAACAGTAAGGATAAACACAGCCACAAACAAAGCTGGAAGAACTGCCCCTGTATGACACACGTTACTTGAACAGGCAGGTTGCTTGATCTTTAAAGCTCATGCACATGTTTCTGTACTAATGCGTGGGGCTACTCTTTGGACAATATTTGTCTGGTCCTTTTCCTTTTTAAAATTAAGAAGATCTGATAGTCACTTATGCTATGATCCAAATCATGATTTTTAAAACTAGAAAGATGTTAGCTATTTTTTGGAAAGGAAAAGGAAAAATATTGAAATAATTTTTTTTTTCCTATCTTACCTGTGTGTGCAGATTGTTGTATTTGAATTGAAATATCTCCTTTCAGTTATGAATTTTAATTTGTTTAAGTATTTTTAGGGCTGTCAGGAAAAGCATTGTCAGAGGACAAAACTGCAAACATTTAGGCAAATCTTACGGGTGGGAGTGAGTAACTGGCAGTTTATTTATATGATAGAAAATGGTCATAGAAATTGTCAAGTCTGATTCTCCTATCTTACATGTGGGGAAAACAGGAGTGAGAGAGGTTCAAGGGAATGGCCTACTGTCACAGAGCTATTTAGGCACAGAAGGGTAACAAGTATCCTTGTCTCCAAAACCTCAGAGCCCTTCTTTTGTACTATCCTATAGTTCTCCTCAAGGGACAATGCATAATGATAGAAGAGATTTGTCCCTGGGCATGGAACAACCTAACTCAGAAGCAGACACATCTAGAGGGTCAAAGTTTATCCTTAAGTCATTGTTTTCATAGGAGACTGAGTAGGTGGATTTTTAGACTTGGAGTAGAAAAATATGTCTTTTTTGTTTTAAAAAGAAGAATTTCTCAAATATTGCCATGTAAGGAATACAAAGAAGGGACAGTACTAGTCTTGTTTACAAGACAAGAAACAAATTCTCAGAATGTCATTGCATTGAGTCAGCCTTGAAATGTCTGTAAATTGTGTCTTTCTTATGCATAGGTGCAATGTGTATATACTGTTTGAGAATTGGTTCTGCTTCCAATGCAGAAGGAAGAAAACAAATGGGTTATATAAAATTCATAAGATGTTTTAAGTATATATAAGCAGTAAGTAGAGTGTGTTTGGAGCAGAAAGGGATAGAAAGGCCAAGATATAATAAATATCCATGGTCAGTGTGGTAGTTAAGTTAGTGTGTCAACCTGGCTGGCCCTAGTTGAGTACCTGGGCAGCTGGATGTAATATTCCCCATGATGACACTGGTAATCCACTCCATGGTGGAATCTACTGTGAGCAGCTGAGTAGCTGCCTTAGGGATGTGATCTGCTTCCTGTATATAAGGAAGCCTTGAGGATAATTTCTAGCATATAGCTTAAACCCTGTGTGCAGCTGTGTTGTTGCTCAGCAGCCTGCCATGCTCTGCCAACCTTAGGACTTTCAATGGATTTGAATTGAGGCCTGCCATGTTGCTTGGTAACATTGGGACTGGGCCTTTTTACTTGTCAACTTTAGTCTTGTCAGTCTAAGCAGCCAGCAGCTGTCTGAATAAAGAAAAGCCCCTAGCTTCAGTGGGTTAGGAGCAGGAGGCAGAGCTGAAGCCCAAGGCTAGGGGCTTTCACCCAGGCCCTGTAGCCTGGCACTTTGAACTTAGGCTTAAAGCCTCCAAATTGTCAGAATAAACTCCTGTTTGTTAAAGCCATCCCATTCATAGTATATTCCTGTCAGAGCTACACTAGGTAACCAAAATAGTCAGTAATTATATAGGAGGCATCTGGGTACTAAATATTCATGAGATATAGTAAACATACCAGGAAAACAAACAAACAAACAAAAAAACAATCCACAGACCTACTAGATCATAGTGACCCTACAGTACAGGGTGGAACTGCCCGATAGGGTCTCCAAGGCTGAAATCTTTACAGAAGAAGATTGCCACATCTTTCTCCTGAGGAGTGGTTGATGGGTTTGAACTGCTGACCTTTTGGTTAGCAACCTAGTGCTTAATCACTCCATTACCAGGAATCGAAATAGACTAGAGACACTAACACTAAATATGAATGGGACCTTAATTCAACTACCCATTGATAACACCATTCTGGTACCATGATCCTTCTGCACAATAAATATAAATAAAACCCATGGCTGTTTAGAATGTTAATTGGCTAGCTATAGCTATGGGCAGATGCACTAGTCCTTACATCTCTCCAATAGAGCAAATGTGTGTCATTGACCCCGGTCACCTTCCATCATTCAACACTTTGCTCAAATCGTAATGCTAGTTTTCTTAAACACTGTTGTTGTTGTTAGGTACCTTCAAGTCATCTCTGACCCATAGCAACCCTATGTACAGAAGAACAAAAGACTGCCCAGTCCTGTGCCAGCTCAATGATCCTTGCTATACCTGATCCATGGTTGTAGCCACTGTGTCAATCTATCTTGTTGAGGGCCTTCTCCTTTTTTGTTGACCCTCCACTTTACCAAGCATGATATCCTACTCAAGGGAATAGTCCCTTCTGACAAGACCAAAGTAGATGAAGTCTTGCCATTCTCACTTCCAAGGAGCATTCTGGCTGTACTTCCTCCAGGACATATTTATTAGTTCTTTTAGAAGTCCATGGTACTTTCAGCATTCTTCACTGACACCACGAATCAAAACCATTGACTGTTCTTAGATCTTCCTTGTTCATTGACCAGCTCTCAATATGACACAATTGAAAATGCCATGCATGGCTTGTATCAGGCAAACTTTAATCTTCTGAGGAGATATCTTTGCTCTTCAGCACTTGAAAGAGGTCTTTTGCAGCCAATTTTCCCAATAATATATATTGTCTGATATCTTACCTGCTGCTTCCATTGGTGTTGATTGTAGAACCAAGTAATATGAAGTCTTTAACAACTTCAATATTTTCTCCACTTATCATGATGCTGCTCATTAGTCCAATTGTGAGGATTTTTGTTTTCTTTATATTGACGTACAATCTATACTACAGACTGTAGTCTTCAATCTTCATCAGTAAGTGCCTCAAGTCATCCTCACTTTCAGCAAGCAGAGTTGTTTCATCAGCATATTAGATGTTTTTAATGAGCCTTCCTCCTATCCTGATGCCACATTCTTCTTCATATAGTCCAGCATCTCAGATTATTTGCTCAGTATACACATTGAGTAAATATGGTGAAAAGATACAACCCTGACACACTCCTATCTTGATTTTTAACCATGCAGTGTTCCCTTGTTCTGTTCTAACAACAGCCTCCTGGTCTATGCACGGGTTCCTCATGAACTCAATCAAATTTTCTGGAATTCTGATTCTTCTCAATTTTATCCATAATTTGTTATGATCCACACAATCAGATGCTTTTGCATAGTCAATAAAACAAAAGGAAACATATTTCTGGTATTCTTTGCTTTCAGCCAAGATCTATCTTACATCAACTATGATATCTCTTATTCCACATCTTCTTCTGAATCCAGTTGGCATTTCTGGAAGTTCTCTGTCAATATACTGCTGTAGCCATTTTGAATTATCTTCAGTAAGATTTTACTTGTCTGCAATATTAATGATATTATTTGATAATATCCATGTTCCATGTTCTGCGAGATCACCTTTCTTTTGAAGGGGTACAAATATGGATCTCTTCCAGTCAGTTGGCCAGGTAACTGTCTTCCAAATCTCTTGGCATAGAAGAGTGAGTGCCTCCAGCATGACATCCAGTTGTTGAAACATCTCAATTGGTAAACTTGTACAGTAAGATAGGATGCAAGCATGCCACATGAATCCTGGCTACACCATGCTCCTATGTCCTGTCCCTCTTTGGTCACATCAGACTTTCCCTTAACCTTAACCACAGTGTTGAGGGAAAATCTGATGTGACAGAAAGAGGGACAGGACATGGGAACATGGTGTAGCCAGGATTCATGTGGTATGCTTGCATCCTAACTTACTGCACTAGTTTATGTCATATTTTTCCTCTTCATTTTTTTATATGTTTTACATTAATTAATAAAGCATATGATTTGACCATTTTAATTTGCTCTGTGAGCCATTTTGTTCTTTCACCTCTGGAATAGTGTATTAGTTTGTTATTGCTTAACAGCAATAAGTTTGGTTTTAGTATAACAAATGACCAAAAATTTAGTGGCTTAAAAAATACACATTTAAACTTCCAATAAGATGGTAGAATAAGCAAACAAGCTACACAGACCCTCTTCAACAAAGAAAAGAGAAACCAGTTGAGAGAGACATAGAAGATAATCTTGGAGCACTGAGCTTTGAAAGGAAGTATACAGAAGTGAATTAGGCAACAACTAATGGAAGAACCTGAATGAAAAAAGGACTTCAGAATAAACTCCACTTGCTGAGATAGGCAGGGGGGGCTGACAACAGGAAATGAGACAGGTGGTAAGTGTATATGTGTTGCCAACTAGTGAAGAGAGGAACACAGTACCCTACTTAGATTTTCAAACAAAGCAAAGCAAACAAAAATATTGAGAAAATGATTCCAACATACAATCACAAATTAAATATAAACAAAAAAGTCACATTGTCTCAGAGAACAGAGCATCACAGTCCATACAAAGAAGCAAGAAAAAGCAAGAGAAACAAGGGACCAGAATACACATCCAGAACACATCCCTGAGGAAGAAACAGCATTGAAACTCCCTGATAAGAAATTCAAAAGAATTATATTTAGGTACCTTCAACAGATTGAGATGCAGATCAAGAAAACAATAACAACCTGAGGAAAACACGGAGAAAACCCAAGAACAATTTTGAAAGATAATACAAGAACAAAATGAAATTTTAGTAATGATACAAAATTCACACATAGAAATCCAGAAGATTAATACTAAATGTCCAGAAATAGATAACACATTGAATGGGCAAAGGAGTAGAATTGAATCAATGGAAGACAAAATTAATGAGATTGAAGACAAATACCTCAATACTTCTTTGGAAAGGCTTCACTCAAAAAAAAAGATCAAAACAAAATGAAAAAAGCCTAAGGTTCATATGGGATATCACCAAAAGGAATAACCTACATGTAATCAGAATTCCAGAACAGGAAAAGACAAATAAAACCACAGAAAAAAAATGTCAAAGATTTGTTGGAAGAGAATTCCCCTGGTATGATGAAAGATGAGAATATATCCAATAAAGAAGTCCAATGAACCCCAAAGACAACAGACTCCAAAAGAAAATAATCAAGATATGTCATCATCAAACTCACCAAAACCAAAGACAAAGAAAGAATCCTGAAAGCAGCATGGGAAAAATGAAAAATTACCTACAAAGGGCAACCAATAAGATTAAGCTCAGATTTCTTGGCAGAAACCATGCAGGTGAGAAGACAATGGGATGGTATATATAACCTGAAAGAAAAGAAAAAAATTCCAACCAAGAATTATATACCCAGCAAATTTGTCCCTCAAATATGATGGTGAAATTAAGATATTTCCAGATAATCAGAAATTATGAGAATTTTTTTTTAAAACCAGACCAACCTTACAAAAGATGCTAAAAAGAATCCTTTGGACAAGAACCAACAACAGCAAACAACAATTGATCATTAGCAGAAATGATGACATAACCCAATCAACCCAGTTATGGAAGTTTCCAAAGTAAATAATCCTATAAGATTGTAAACAGGGAACCAGAGACATCAGTTGACAAATGAGGAAAACTACAAACCAAAAAGGGGAAAAAAATTGTATAGTTACAAAACTTCTAAATGGTAGAGAAATGAAGACAACTGCAAGATGGAACAGAGTGTTCTAAACTTGGGAAGAAAATTGTAAACACAAGTATCCTCAAAGAAAAAATGATAAACCTTCACACTGAAATAGAAAAAGAGGACAAGCACAAATATTTAGCAAATACTAAAACAATAGCAATGAAGGAAGTGATAACATGATTCATAAACAAAATGAGCTCAGCACAGAAAATTATATAGAACAAAGAAATCAGCAAAACCATGAAAAACCACATAACAAAATGACAACAACAAATTCATACTTGTTGATAATTACACTGAATGACAATGGATTAAATGCACCACTCAAGAGACAGAGAGTTGCAGACTGGATAAGAAAACAAAACCCATAATTATGCTGTCTTCAAGACACACCTGAGAGACAAAGGCAAAAATATACTAAAAAATCAAAGGTTGGAAAAAGAGATATAAAGCAAATGGCAACCAAAAAGGAGCAGGAGTGGAAATATTAATTTCTGATCAATCTGACTTTAAGACAAAAACCACCATATGAGACAAGGCAGGACATTATATAATGATTAAAGGATCAATTGCACAAGATGACATAACAATAATAAATATCTGTGCACCCAATGACAGAGCCACGAAATACATAAAAAAGACTCTAACAGCACTGAAAAGACAAATAGATGGCTTCACAATCAAAGTAGGAGACTTTAATACACGATTTTCAATCACAGATAGAGTAACTGCAAAGAAACTCAACAAAGGCATGGAAGAATTAAACAAAGCAATCCACCAACTTGACCTTATAGCTATCTAGAGATTACTTCTTTCAACAACAGCACAATATATATTCTTTTCCAGTGCACATGGAATATTCTCCAGGATAGACCATATATTAGGCTGCAAAGCAAGCCTCAATAAATTAAAAAACATTGAAATACTGCAAAGCATCTTCTGAGATCACAATGCTGTAAAATTGGAAATCATCAATAGGAAGATGAGCAGAAAAAGATAAAACACATGGAAACTGAATAAAACCCTCCTTGAAAATGACTGGGTGATAGAACAAATTAATAAAATGAAATTAAAACATTCCTTGAATCAAACGAGAATGAAAACACAACATACCAAAATCATCGGAACACAGCAAAAGTGGTGATCAGAGGCCAATTTACAGCAATAAATGCAAACATTAAAAAAGATAAAGCCAAAAATACACCATAACCCAACATCTTCACCAATTAGAAAAAAGAGTAGCAAAAATACTCTTATAGTCACCAGAATTTAAAAAAAAAAAAAATAGTAAAGGTTCAAGCAGAATTAAATGAAACAGAAAATAGAAAGACAATAGAAAAAAAAGTCAGCAAGAGTAGAGGTTGGTTCTTTGAGAAGATTAATAAAAATTGGCAAATTTAACAAAGGAAAAGAGGGAAAGAATGCAAATAACACAAATAAGAAATGAATTGGGCAACACCACAACAGAAACAACAGAAATTAGAAGGATAATATCAGGACACTATGAAGAACTACACTCTAACAAATTCGAAAATCTAGAAGAAATGGACAGATTTCTAGAAATATACTATATACCTAAACTAACAGAGGCTGAGGTTGAAAATTTAAACAGATCCATTACAAAAGAAGAAATTGAACAGGTCATAAAAAAAAGTCCTGGCCCACATGGTTTCCCTGGTGAATTTTACCAAAAGTTGAGAGAAGAACTTACACCAATCCTACTCAAACTATTCCAGAGCATAGAAAAGCATAACCTTAAGCAAGCATAACCTTGATTCCAAAAGCAGTCAAAGACATCACTAAAAAGGAAAACTACAGACCATATCCCTCATGAATACAGATGCAACAGTCTTCAACAAAATCCTAGCCAATAGACTCCAACAACATATCCAAAAAATAATACATTATGACAAATGGGGTTCATACTAAGTATGCAAGGATGGTTCAACATTAGAAAAACAGTCAAAGTCATCCATCACATAAAACAAAGGAAAAGAGCCACATGATTAGATCAGTTGATGCAGAAGAGGCATTTGATAAAATCCAAAATCCATTCCTATCAAAAACCTCAGCAAAGTAGGAATAGAAGGGACATTCATCAACATAATGAATAACACACAGGCAAAACCAACAGCCAAGGTTATTCTCAATGGAGAGACGCTGAAACCATTCCCCTTGTGAACAGGAACCAGATAAGAATGCCATCTATCACCACTTCTATTCAATATTATATTGGAATTCCTCGCCAGGGCAATAAAGCAAGAAAGGGAAATCAAAGGCATACAAATTGGTAAAGAAGAAGTCAAATATCCCTACTTGCTGATGATATGATCCTGTACATAGGAAACCCAATATACTCAGAAAAAAGCTACTGGAACTAATTGAGAGATTTAGCTTCATGGCAGGATACAAGATCAACATCCAAAAATTAGATTCGTTTACACCAGCACAGAGTTTGCTGAAAAAGCAATACAGAAATCAATACCATTTATGATGTTGTTGTTGTGTGCCATCAAGTCGGACCGACTCATAGTGACCCCACTGGGTTTCTGAGGGGGTATCACTATGGAAGTAGATTGCTTAACCTTCCTTCCGAGGAATGGCTGGTAGGTTTGAACCTCCAGCCTCCTGGTTAGCAGTCAAGTGCCTTAGGCACTACACTACCAGAGCTCTCACCATTTATAATAGCTATTTTATTTATTTTTTGGTACCATTTATAATAGCTACCAAAAAAATAAAATAATTTGAATAAATCTCACTAGGGACACAAAGGGAGCTCTGGTGGCATAGTCCCTAAGGCATTTGACTGCTAAGCAGAAGGCTGGCAGTTCAAACCCACCCACCACTTCTTGGAAGGAAGGTTGGGCAATCCTACTTTTGTAGTGATACTGCCTTGGAAACCCAAGGAGGGGTCACTATGAGTCAGGTCTGACTCGACGGCACATAACAACAACAACAACAACAGGGACACAAAAGACCTGTACAAAGAAAACTACAAATCACTGCTCCAAGAAACCTTAAGAGATCTATGTAAATGGAAGAACATCCCATGCTCGTGGATAGGAAGATTGAACATTGTGAAAATGCCAATTCTACCCAAAGCAATCTATACATTCAATGAAATCCCAGTTCAGATCCTATGGACATTATTCAAAGATATGGAAAAAACAAACTCTAATTTTATGTGGAAAGAAAAGGGACCTCAGAGAAGCAAAGCATTATTGAAAAAGAAGAACAACGTAGGGGATCTCACATTCCCGGATCTCAAAACCTACTTTACAGTAGTCAAAACAGCCGGGTACTTGTACAACGACAGACACATAGATCAGTGAGACATTACTGAGAATCCAGAGATAGATGCATCGATCTATGGTCAGCTGATCTTTGACAAAGGGGCAAGATCCATTAAAAGGGGAAGAGATGGTCTCTTTAACAAATGGTACTGGAAAAACTGGGTATCTATTTGCAGAAAAATGAAACAAGATCTGTACCTCACACCATACACAGAAACAAACTTAATGTATTTCTATACAATGTATTTTTAAAAAATATCTGCTTTGTAAATTTGCACCCAAATCACATTTTTTAATTTTTATATTAAATATTTTAAATTAAAATTTTTAATTTTTATTTTAGTAAAATGTAAAATGTTTAGGGCACACATGCAAAGTTAGCAATTATTAAATGTGTCAATGTTGTCTTTTAAAATTCTGACATAAAAATTCTTAGAAATATCTACTTTTTTCATTGAAAAAAAATACACATTATTTATCTTATAGTTTTGGAGCTCAGAAGCCCCAAATAGGTCTCCCTGGACTGAACTCAAAGTGTTGACAGGCTACATTCCTTTCTGGAGGTTCTAGAGGAGAATCCATTTGCTAGCTTTTTCCAGCTTCTAGAAGCTGTATTCCATGGCTCATGGCCTCCTTGCATCTTCCAATCCATTAACAGTAGGTTGAGTCTTTCACATGATGCCATCTGTCTGGTTCTAACCCTTCTGCCTCCTTCGTCCCCATTTAAAGAGCTTTGTGGTTACACTGGGCCTCCCTGGACAATCTGGCATAATCTTATTATATTAAAATCAGCTGTTAGAAAGAGTAAATCTATCTGCTACTTTAATTTAGGCTTTGCATGTAGCATAACATATTCAGAGGTACCAAGGATTAAGAGGTGGATATCTTTGAGAGGCCAATAGTCTACCCACCACAAAGTTCATCTGATAGTGTACCTGGAGGCTGCCACTAAATCAAAGTAATTTTCCACATGACTACCAGACTCATTCATTTAACAATCTCTCGTTCATTTCATAGTGAATTACTAACAGGTGTAGTGCTGTGCTCCCTCTATGAAAGACTTCCCTCTCCAGTCTCCATAAACAAACGAGGAAGTTGTCATTTTATCTGGCCACTTTTTCTCTGCTACTACAAGGGATTTCAGAATTACAAGTAAAACCTTCAACCCTCATGTGAATTGCAGGTATTAACCAAAAACTATAGTGACCATTCATCCTGGTTTGCCTGAGACTGAGGGGTTTTTTGAGACCCTAGACTTTCAATGCTAAAACTAGAACAGTCCTGTGAAAACTGGATGTCAAAGCCTCTCTTTAACCCTCTGGCCATCCACTCAGTGTTTCCCATCAGGCCTGAAATTAGAGGCAATTTTACTGTGGTGGTTAGAGTACTGGCTAAGGAATCAAATAGCTATGGTTCGGTGGCTTAACTATGTCTGAGCCTATTAGCATAGCTCCTAAATTTTCTGTTCTTAAACTTTTTAAACTGTTGAATGAAATGTTTAGTCTAGATTATCATAACATTTCTTTCTTTTCTAAAATGCTATGATATTTTTGAGAAAGTCAATAAGCAAGGAAGTAGTTTACAGGAAAGTTCAGTACAAGGACTATTGTTCTTCTGTTACCCGATTCCTAACTAGCTATGCACAGGGTAGCTGTTTAAGGCTCCCATTGGTTTTGGCCATTTACATAAAAAGATTTTGGCTTTTTTTGGAGTCTTCCCAGATCCAAGCAAATATTTGAAGTTAGGGGGCTCTTAAAGATTTTAAATAGAATGAGCAGGCATATAATTAGGCTTGAGTTTCTCTCTGGCCCAAGGCAAGGCTTATTCCAAGATGTTCCAAAGTACTGTAAGTAATTATGGTGTTTGTATGTGTATTTGGGGCAACATGTTTGCTTCATAAACACTTTTCTTTTTGTTGTACCACAAATGGAAATATGAATTGCTGATTCATTAAAATACCCTAGAAAGTAGCTATCATCTTAAGATACAGTGATAGGATTATGAAACTGAAATCTTTAACAGTATATAGACAAATATGAGTTTTGTATAGCATAATTATTCATTAAAATCTATACAGCATAAATTTAGGGTACATTGGATTTGGGTTCCATGTGAGAAAAAGACAAAGTTTAAATACTATTGAAGGAGTCCTATTATATTATTTAGATATACACATCTTCCAGGTAAGAGAGTTAGAAGAATGGAATAAAACTTTGCAGGTATTTCTTGTTCTTAGGAAGAATGACCCTTTGCTATGTTATCTGTTTAACCTCCACCTTCTATACCCACTGAAACAGCTGTGCAGCTCAGCACATCCAAACAGCCCTGAAGGTGATGCAGAAGTCTTCTATATTTGACTCTTTTCATTGTTACCTAACATGAGTAGCTGTGGCAAGGAATCCAAAAGGGATGTGCTATTTATTTCCAAATAATCAATTCATGATGTCTGCATTTTCCCCCTATAACTCACTTGTACTGTTGGTTGTATGACAGAGTTCCTGACTCTTCCTTATAAATAGCTTCAGAAAGCTTAGACTCAAAATCGAAAAGATTGTGGTATCATACGATACCAGTAGGAGAATAAGGGAAAGTAAAAATATGCATATTTAAGAAGCATCTGTGAATTTGGTTTTCAAAGAAGGAGTCAGTATTTTATTCTTATAAGCCTATCACTCTGGCCTATAGTGGGGAGAGTTGCAAATGTAATTTCTCTGTCATTTGTTCACCCATTGCTCATTCATATCCTAGGGGCTTAAGTAATTATGAACTGGCTGTCACAGTGGCATGCATTTTATTTTTAAACCTTGACAATTCCTTTTCTAATGCCTCTTGCTTAGGCTTTAGAAAAGGAATTGTCAAGGTTGTGATGAAAGATGGAAAAATGGACTTTTAAAACTTAAGAGAAAATTACCATATAAAAAACAAACAGGTAAGTGTTCTCAAGTAACACTAGGGTCACCACAATGCACTGCTTTAGCAGAGAGAGGCAAGGGGCATATACTCTGGATCCATAGATGTTATTCTCCAATAAGTTGAAGGAGCAGCCTTGAATTGTGTGTATCTTTCTCAGATATGTGAAATTGGGCTGAATTTTACCTGTTGCTGGCTAGTTTAAGACCTTATGAATATTGAAGGTCTGCTTTGCCTCTTGTGTATCTGTTACCTCTAGTTAGTAACACACATGCTCTACTTTGCTTTGTTATTGTTGTGTGCTGTAGAGTTGATTCCAACTCATAGCAACTCTATAGGATAAAGTAGATTTGTCCTATAGGATTTACTAGGCTGTACTCTTTACAAGAAGGAGCGCTTGTGGTGCACTGGTTAATGCATTTGGGTGCTAACCATAAAGCCACTGGTTCAATACACCAGCCATTCCATGGGATAAAGATGTAGCAGTCCGTGTCTCTAAAGATTTTCAGCCTTGGAAACACTGTGGGGCAGTTCTACTTGGTCCTATAGGATCACCTTGAGTCAGAATTGATTCAATGGCATTGGGTTAGGTTAATCTTCACTAGAGCAGATTGCCAGGTCTTATCTCCTATGGAGCTTCTGATGGGTTCTAGCCACCAACCTTTGAGTTAGCAGCTGAGCTCTTAACTATTGGACCAACAGGGCATCTTTTACTTCACCTAACCTATGCCAAATATGTCTTACTAACTTATTTACCTTTACTTAATGCAGCTTTTGACTTTTATCCATCCCATTTGTTTTGTCTTCTATAGCAGAATTATTTTGAAAAAATTCAGCATGTGCTAATTTCACATTATCTAGAAAAATGTGTAGAAAGAATATAGTCATTTAACTATAATGTAAATGTATGCAACATAATTTCATATTTTTATTAAAGATTCTCTTGTCAAGTATTACCTGTGATTATGTTAAATATTAATGGGATTATATGAGCATTTAGGAGCTCTGGCAGCATAGTAAGCACTTGACTGCTAACCAGAAGGCTGGAGATTCAACCCACCAGCCACTCCTCAGAAGAAGATGGGGCAATCTACTTCCATAGCGATACTGCCTCAGAAACCCAAGGAGGGGTCACTATGAGTCGGGTCCAACTCGATGGCACATAATAACAACAACATATGAGTATTTATATTACGGTCATACAAAAGAGTAGAAGACTAAAAAGTAAATAAACATTTTCACTATGTTTATGTAGTCAGTTACTCATTCATTTGACACATATTTTTGAAGAGCCTAAATCACAACCTGTTGATAAAGAAGGAGAGTAAATGGTAAACAAAGCATATATATAGATACACTGTGATTTCACAAGCATATAATTAGGCTTGAAAAGTAAGAGAAGTGAAAGGTTATAGTTACAGAAAAGTGTCTTAGTTGGGGGACAAGATGATGAAGAGGTGTATTAAGAAAGGCCTTCTGAGAAGGTACCATTTGGTCAGAAAAGAGGAATTAGTCACAGAAAGAGAAGGAGGAAGAAAATTAAATTTTAAATCAAACAGTTGGAATCATAAATAAGTCTGCATGGTCTAATACATAGCATGGCTCAATAAGATAGGAATATTTGTGTCTAATGTTCTCATGTACCCTCCACTAATCCAAATATCATTTGGAATTTTTTCTGATAAAGCTCTGATTTTCTTTAGTCTGGTGTTAGACAAGACTTAACAAGTTGCCTTTTTAACCAGATGACTACCTACAAATCTGTAATCACTCTATTAACTCTGTGGTAGATAGGTAAGAGAAATTTTTCCTGTTAATGTTACCAGGGAGACAAGCCTGTCTTCTCACCAATAAATGTGCTGCAATGAAGAGAATTTCCCACTCCATGACTGCAGTGCTTAGTTATAGTGAGGGGAGGGAGTTGCAGTCATTCTCTTTTCACACATGTTAGGAGATGTATTTTTTGAAATCAAAAAGGAAAGACAGTAAAACATATATACCAAAATTGCTTTGATTTTGTGGCCATCCTCAGGCAAAACTCAAAATAGAAACAAAGGGCTTTTAGTTCAGAAAACTTTCAATTAATGAACTAATTAATTGATTTTCCATTTATTGTATTTTTCTCATAATAAGCAAATAAGAGTCACATCATATGTTATTCCTATTCAACTGATGGCTAAAACTTACTTCTTTGAGTGAAAATCTTAATACATAAAAATATGAAGGGCTAAAGATGATCATACAAGCTCTGGTAGCCTAGTGCCTAAGGCACTTGACTGCTAACCAGAAGGCTAGTGGTTCAAACTCACCAGCCACTCCTTGGAAGGAAGGTTGGACAATCTACTTCCATAGTTATACCACCTCAGAAACCCAGGGAGGGGTTGCTATCAGTCAGGTCCGACTCAACGGCACATAATAACAACAACAACAACAAATATGATCCTTTTGATCTTATTCAAATAAAAACTACTTACTTGATTGTATGAAAGGGAACTACATAGGTTGGAATGGCAAATATAACTACCTCTCTGTGGGAATATTTCTGACTCTATCATCTGCTTGGAGATGGTGGCCAGACTTATGACAGTGACCCCATAGTCAGTGGTATTAGGATCCCAAGTGTTTCCTTGGCAAACAGGAGTCATCAAAGTTTCTATTTTGTGGAAAAGTTTAAAAGGAATCCAAATCTGATACCTACAATTAAATTCCATTATAATGATCTGTCAATAAAATTGATATCTACTGAAAACTGGTATAGGACTAGCAGCGTCGTGGATGCAATGGAGATAACATGTAGTAACCCTTGCTGAACTAGAAAAAAACTGACATAAAAGACAAAAACACATTTAGAAATATGTATCTAAAGCCACACTCTCTGCTGTCAAGTTGATTTTGACTCATAGTGACCCCTCCTTGGGTTTCTGAGGCAGTATCTCTATGGAAGTAGAGCCTTCTGGTTAGCAGTCAAATGCCTTAGGCACTACAACACCAGAGCTCCTATTTAAAGCCCCTCAAACCTCAAAATCTATCATTCTCAGTGGCAAATAAATGCTTATTTGTCTTTTTCCCCACAAAATCAATGAGTTTGAATCCACCAGCCTTTCTTCAGGAGAATAATGTGACAGTTTATTCCTATAAAGATTACAGCCTTGGGAACCCTATGGAGCAGTTCACCCAGTTAATCAGAATTGATTAAAAGGCAGTGGGTTACAGGAAAATATTGAAAGGACAATTACTTTATATGTGATGAGAGCATCTAGATTATGGAGAGGACCATTGATTTAGAACTCTCAAATCACCTAGAAGGAAAATTAACAGATTGTATTTTAACTATGCTATATAAACTGAAGGAGCTCTGCTGGTGTAGTGGTTAAGGTATTTATATGTTTACCAAAAGGTCAGTGGTTCAAACCTACCTGCCGCTCCATGGAAGAAAGGTGAGGCAGTCTGCTTCTATAAAGGTTCACAGCCTTGGAAACCCAAAGGGAGTCACTATGAGTTGGAATCGATTTGATGGCAGTAGGTTTGTTTTTGGCATATGAACTGAGGGTATTTTGAGACCTACTGAGTCAGCTCTCATGTTATGAGCCACATTTATGTGTAAAAATAAAGTGAGCATTGATTTTTCTCAAATGAGAAAGCAACAGTGACTAATTTCTAACACTCGTACATGAGGACTGGGTCTTTGTTGGTATGTTTGTTTTGGAAGCCATTTAAATGTAAGGCAGCATCAAAACTCAGACACTTGGTTTTATGATAGTACTAAGTTAAGGAGCTTACAATTTTGGGGAGAAAGAAACCACACAAAATTTTAAACATATATATAAATATGTCAAAACACGATTTATAGAATTAAAATTTTAAGCAAGGATCTGATAATGTCTTGCTTTTCAAATTAGCATCTTGTACATATGAATGTACTCACTACAAATTATTTTTAAATAAATAATGAGACTTTTTTTTTTTTTTTTTTTAGTTGTGATACTGTTGTGTTATCCAAGTACCTGTTGCTTGGATAGCCCTATTGATCAAATGATGACATCATGCTTATTATGACCACCCCATACTCATCCTTCCCCTGGACAAGAGCAGCCTTCCTACAGAGCATTTGGATAATGTGGATGTGTCTCTTTCTTGACCTGGGCCATTCTGCAATTTTTCCTTCCCCCCTTCCACCAGATTTCTAACATCATTCTCCCATCCACCTTTCTGTCTTTCCTACTACTGCCTTTTGACTAGAGCTACAGAATTATCAAGAGGGCAGTGGTAGTTCAGTGGTAGAATTTTCACCTTCCATACCCAATACACCTCATGAGTCATCTGTCAGAGGAAATTTGTGTTGTGATGTTGAGCAGTTTCAGTGGAGTTCCCAGACTATGGTGGACTGAGAAGAAAGGCTTGGTGATCTACTTCTAAAAATCAGCCAAAGAAAACCATCTAGATCACAATGGTCCAATCCAGTTCTGC
The DNA here is from genome assembly GCF_000298275.1 of Orycteropus afer afer. Classification (NCBI taxonomy): domain Eukaryota; kingdom Metazoa; phylum Chordata; class Mammalia; order Tubulidentata; family Orycteropodidae; genus Orycteropus; species Orycteropus afer. Next base: position 2,216,002 of record NW_006922031.1, on the reverse strand, counting down.
ATGGGGTCGTCATGAGTTGGGGTTGAGTTCATGGCCAATAACAACTCCGACAAAAACAGACTTAACATTTCCCCTTCAGCAATACCTTTGCCACTGTCTTGGCCATCACAAAATTTCTAACTAGAGGTTTTACCGTGTAATATAATTTATGGAGGAGCAAGCCAGGGTGCAGAAGGCAAGGTGGGTGTTGGAGTGGCTGGAGATAGACCAGGAAGTGAATGGTATGGTTTGGAACAGCTAAGGGATACAAACTTGTCTGTGAGTTTTTCATACCATGGTGACTTATGTGTTGCTATGAGGATGGAGGCTAGGCCACCAGTGTTTCAAGCCAGCAGTGTTTTCCCATGGTGAACAGGTTTCAGTGGGGCTTCCAGACTAAGACAGACTCTGAAGAAGGAAGAGGCCATCAACTTCTCAAATAATTGGCTAGAAAAAACCTTATGAATAGCAGTGAAACACTGTCTGATATTGTACTGGAAAGCTTTATGAATAGCCTTGAGACATTGTCTAATACAGTGCAAGAAGATGAACCCTCAGGCCAGCAGGCACTCAAGATATGACTGGGGAAAGGCTGCCTCCTCAGAGTATAGCTAACCTTAATGATATGGATAGAGTAAAGCTTTAAGGACCTTCATTTGCTGATGTGGCACATCTCAAGATGAGAAAAAACACCTGCAAACATCCATTAATAATCAGAACATGGGATGTGTAAAGTATGAATCTAGGAAAATTGGAAGTTGTCAAAAATGAAATGGGGCACATAAAGATTGATATACTAGGCATTAGTGAGCTGAAATTGACTGGTTTTGGCCATTTTTAATCAGACAATCATATGACCTACTATGTTGGGAATGACAAGGTGAAGAAGAATGGCATGGAACTTATCATCACAGAGAATGTATCTATCCTGAAGTACAATTCTGTCAGTGATGATATTATCCATACACCTGGAAGGAAGACTAGTTAATACTACTATTATACAAGTATATGCACCAACCACCAAAGCCAAAGATGAAGAAATTGAAGATTTTTACCAAGTTCTACAGTCTGAAATTCACCAAACATGCAATCAAGATGTGTTGATTATCACTGGTGATTAAAACGCAGAAGTTTGAAACAAAGAAGAATCACTGGTAGTTGGAAAATATGGCTGTGGCGATAGAAATAATGGTGGAGATCTCATGATAGAACGTTGCAATACCAACTGTGGTGGTTATGTTTGTGTGTCAACTTGGCTAGGCCTGGTTGAGTGTCTGGGCAGCTGGTGGTAGTTATTCCCCATGAGGAGACTGGCAATCAACTCCATGGTGGGATTTATCACAAGCACTTGAGTAGCTGCCTTTGGGAAGTGATCTGCTTCCTGTATATAAGGAGAAGCCTTGGGAATGGTCTCTAACATATGGCACACTTGGACCCTACATGTAGCTGTGTCATTGTTCAACAGCCTGCTGTGCTCTGCCGATCTTGAGACTTACAATGGACTTAAGTTAATGGCCTGCCATGTGGTATGGTAACATCGGGACTGTGCCTTTTTACTTGTCAACCTTGGGATTCTCAGCCTCAGCAGCCAGCAGCTGTCGAGTGAGGAAATGCCTCTAGCTCTAGTGGGCCAGGAGCAGGAAGCAGAGCTGGACCCCATGGTTGAGGGACTTTTACCCAGCCCCTAGAGTCTGGCACTTTGAACTTGGACTTAAAGACTCCAAATTGTAAGAATAAACTCCTGTTTCTTAAATCCATCCCATTTGTCATATATTCTTGTCAGAGTGGCACTAGATAACCAGAACACCAACAATTTTATTTATTCATTGCAAATATTTTTTTGACAACACAAATGGCTGCTATACATGTAGACTTTGCCAGATGAAGTACACATAATAATACAAGCCAGATGGAATCAGATTGACTCTATCTGTGGTAAGAGGCAATGAAAAAGCTCAATATCTTCAGTCAAAACAAGGGCAGGAGCTGATTAGAGAAAAGTTCATCAACTGCTCATATGTATGTTTAAGTTGAAGCTGAAGACAAAAGAAGTAGATGAGAGCCAAAATATGACCTTCATTATATTCCTCCCAAATTTAGAGACTATGTAAAGAATAGATTTGGTGCATTGAACACTAGTGACCGAAAACCAGAGGAATTCTGGGATGACATCAAGAACATCATCCAAGAGGAAAGCAAAAAGTCATTAAAAAGAGAAGAGAAGAAGAAGAGACCAAAATGGATGTCAGAAGAGACTTTGAAATTTGCCATTGAGTGGAGAGTAGCTAAAGCAAATGGAAGAAATGACAAGATAAAAGAGCTAAACAGAAGATTTCAAAGAGTAACTCAAGAAGAAATAGTCAATTATTATAATTAAATATGCAAAGACCTGGAATTGGAAATCCAAAAGGGAAGAATATGCTCAGCATTTCTCAAGCTGAAAAAACTGAAGAGGAAATTTAAGCCTCAAGTTGCAGTATTGAATGATTTTGTGGGCAATGTATTGAATGATGCAGGAAACATCAAAAGAAGATGGAAGGAATACACAGTCACTGTACCAAAAAGAATTGGTTGATGTACATCCATTGATCATGGCATATAATCAAGAACTAATGGTATTGAAGGAAGATGTCAATGCTGCACTGAGGGAAGTGGCAAAAAACAAGCATCCAAAAATTGATGGAATACCCATTGAGGTGTTTCCACAAAGAGACGGTGCACTAGAGGCACTCACTCGGCTATGCCAGGAGATTCAAAACACAACTGCCTGGTCAAATGACTAGAAAAGATCCATATTTGTACCCATTCCAAAGAAAGGTGATCCCACAGAATATGAAAATTATTGAACAATATCATTAATATCTCACACAAGCAAAATCTTACTGAAGATAATTCAAAAACTATTGCAGTAGTATTTCTTTTTAATTTTTTTTTTTT
>NW_006922031.1:2211786-2212591 GCF_000298275.1 Orycteropus afer afer | reverse complement strand
CCTTTTTTTTTTTTTTTCTCCAAATGATTTTTAGTTTTGTTCCACATTGTTCTCCCTCTCTATCAAGGATCTCCTACGTAGATCCTCCTCCAAGTGGTTGACAGTGGTAGCCAGGCACCATCTATTTCTTCTGGTCTCATAGTTGTATAAGCTGCAGATTGGATGGTGTACCAGTTGCTAGGACTAATTGTTTCCATGAATTTTGGTTTTCTTCTTTCTTCTTTGCTCTGAACGAGGAGAGACCCATTGTTGCATCTAGATGGCAGCTTGCTAGCTTTTAAGATTCCAGTTGCTACTTGCCAAAGTAGGAGGTAGAACACTGTTTTGGATAGCATGTTATGCCAATTGAGCTTGATGTCCCCTGTGACTATGGTCCCAAACCCACAGGTTCAACTACTTGTTCCCTCTGGGTAGCTGGCTATAACCAAGCAGTGACCACTACCTTACCCATTGTCAGCTTTACTATATACCTGGGAATTCTGATCATTCACATAAAATTATAGAACCATTGTCTGCCAACCCTGTACATGTCCTTGGATACACTCCCCACTTCATAGACATACCTAATCATTCAGCCTGTCCACCCACATCTATCCATCCATATACCCATGTTTCCTTTCACTGACAACACAGTACTGTATGTGCAAAAGTGTTCATATTTGTTGTCTGTACCTCCCATGTACTTCCCTAGGTCTATTCCTCCATGCCATCATATTGGTCACTCACATTTGGTACATTGCCCTTCTCTTCACCCAAATCAATACTTATCTCTATCTATCTAACAGCATTCCCTCCTCTCCCCTCC
>NW_006922031.1:2208793-2209470 GCF_000298275.1 Orycteropus afer afer | reverse complement strand
TTATTGTCTCTGAGGCATCATGGTGTTGTTGTATTTAGATCTCTGTTAACTGTTTGTGAAGAGCAGCAGAGGGTGATTCAGGCTCTTCTTGGTGGTTTTTTATTATTGGCCTGTGATGGAGAAGGAGTTAGTGGCTCTCACTCAGTAAGTGAAGTTGTAGGAGGTGTGGGTGTATTTGTGTCTTATGGGGACTGTTGCCATCTCCCACTCAGTCAGACACAAAGTACTATTGAATAACCATCAGAAAACTAAAAGCACATGGACAAAAAACACCCCATGTCATCACACAGGAACAGTAATCAAAAAAAGAAAAAAGGAAAAAAGAAGAAGAAAAAACAAGAAAACCTGAAATATCTGGGGATAGGGCACTTAGAGAAAAAATGTAGAGAAGGAAAATAATGAAGAAAAAAATGGGAACAATGCAAAAAGAAAAACAAGGAATGGGGTTAACCACAAGGAAGAAGGGGGAAAAAGAAAAAAAAATAAATAAATTTTAAAAATTGGTAATAATAAAATTTTCAACAAGGAACAGGGAAAAGAAAATAAGCTGAAAACTAGGACCTGTGAGGGGAAGAGTAAGATTAACAGTAAAAAGGACAAAAGTATTAATAATAATAGTTGTTTTAAAACAGATAAATACAAGCAAACTAATCCCCAGGAAAAAAAAAAAAAAAAAA
>NW_006922031.1:2195180-2208492 GCF_000298275.1 Orycteropus afer afer | reverse complement strand
GGCAAAAGTCCACAGCTCAGCCTACCTTTTCTCCACCCTCTCTGTTTATTCCCCAGCCACTGTGCACAGTCCTCTGTGCAGTCCCTGGCCAGCAGGACTGACCTTTAGGTTAATTCCTAGGTCCTACCACCACTCAGGAATCTCCAAGCTGTCTGTGCTGTCAGTACCACTCAGGATCACTGCCAGACCACAGCTCCGTATGTCTCCTCCTTTGGTATTTTCATACAAATTCTTCTGCTAGTTGGGGTTTAGTCCACTTCTATATCCTTCCCTTCAAGGCTCAGGGGTCCAGGATCATCTTCTGTGTCAGTGTTAATTGGTTTCCCTTTTATTTGCTGAAGAGGGCCTGCGCAGTCCCTCTGCCTTGTCCGCCATCTTGCCGGAACTTCTGCAGCAGTATATTGACAGAGAACTTCTAGAAATTCAAGCTGGATTCAGAAGAGGACATGGCACAAGGGATATTATTCCTGATGTCAATGGATCTTGCCTCAAAGCAAAAAATACCAGAAAGATGTTTACTTGTGTTTTATTGACTATGCAAAAGCATTCGATTGTGTGGATCACAACAAATTATGCATAACATTAAGAAGAATGGGAATTCCAGAACACTTAATTGTACTCATGAGGAACTAGTACTTAGATCAAGAGGCTGTCATTCAAACAGAACAAGGGGATACTGCATGGTTTAAAATCAGGAAGGTAGAGAATCAGGGTTGTATCCTTTCACCATACTTATTCAGTCTTTATGCTAAACAAATAATTCAAGAAGCTGAACTATATGAAGAAGAATGTGGCATCAGGATTGGAGGAAGGCTCATTAGTGACCTAAGATGCACAGATGACACAACTTTGCTTGCTGAAAGTTAAGATGACTTGAAGCACTTACTGAAGAAAATTGAAGACTACAATGTGCAATATGGGTACACCTTAATATACAGAGAACAAAAATCCTCACAACTGGCCCAATAAACAGCATCACAGTAAGTGGAGAAAAGATTGAAGTTGTCAAAGACTTCATATTACTTTGTTCTACAATCAACACCAATGGAAGCATCAATCAAGACATCAGAAGATGTATTGTATTGGGCAAATCTTCTGCAAATGACCTCTTTCAAGTGCTGAAGAACAAAGATGCCTCCTTGAAGACTAAAGTATGCCCAACCCAAGCCATGGTATTTTCAGTCACCCCATATGCATGTGAGAACTGGGCAAAGAATAAGGAAGACCAAAGAAGAGTTGATGTTCTTCAGTTGTGGTGTTGGCAAATAATACTGACAATGCTATGTACTGCTAAAAGAACTAAAAGATCTTTCCTGGAAGAAGTGCAGCCAGAATGCTCCTTGGAATGGAAAGTGATCAGACTTTGTCTCACCTACTTTGGTCATGTTGTCAGAAGGGATCATTTTCTGGAGAAGGATATCATGCTCAGCAAAGTGGAAGGTCAATGAAAAAGGACAATGCCCTCAATGAGATGGATTGACACAGTGGCTGCAATGATGGACTCAGGTATAACAGGGATCATGAGACTTGCACAGGACTGGGAAGTGTTTCATTTTGTTGTACATAAGGTCTCTATAAGTTGGAAAGGACCACTCTTAACAGCATCAACAATGTAATTTCTGAATGTTTTGGGAATAATAATAGGGAATTATAATATTGGCATTGGATTAGGGGAATAGATCTTCACAATGTAAATGTGCTCCTCACTCAGGAGATCCCACCTATTAGCTGTCCTCTACCTCTGGAGTATACATTACTCTCACTTTGACCAGGATAATACTCCATGGTAGTCCATTTATGCTATCTGAGCTATGCCATCTGGAAAAATGCCATGTGGGATTTGGTATCAGTTAGAGAGAGGGAAAAAATGGGAGATTTGGAAATATTATTTTATGGAAAATCAGCATTCAGAACCTGTTTCAAGGCTCCCATTCCATTCTTATAAAACTGGAAGTAAAAGAATATGTCCTCATTTTACCTGTGGTCTTATATTGTTTCAGGCTAGAGGATAGCTCTTGGATGAAATGTGGCCATAACTCCCATACAAAAACACAGATTAAAACATTCCCCAAGAAATGCTTTATGTCTCAAGGATGAAATAGGACAAATCCATTCACAATAAATTGTTACCATATTTTCATTTTTGGGAGGGGAAAGTTTTGTAAATTATATTGCATTTGGAAAGATAACCTTTTACACTATTATCTAAAATGGTTTTTGTCCTCTTTCATCTCATTCTTCTCTTCCAGACTCTATCAGACTTAATTTCACATAAGACACAGGCAAATCAGTGTCTAAACAAACAAAATAGCAGCCTTCTTTCTTTAATCCTACATTTAATGTGGGGACATTTCAGTTATGCTGTGAGTGATCATTGTAAGCAAACATTATTCCAGAGGGTGTATGCTGATAACACCCTGTGCTAACAGAAAGGCAGCAGGCCTTCTCTAGTGGTCTAAAGTCTGGCTTTATGTGACCCAGAAAATTTTTATTTCCTCCTGTTGGTTCTGCTTCCTCTCTGAGGCTATTTCAGAAATTTGTGAAAAAATATGAATTCATTCCACAATCCTAATTTGGTGTCTGAAATAAGGGCATTTTGGCTGACTTTGACTCTCTGGCATTATCCACATAAAATTATTCAGAAGTCTTTGAGTTAATCTACACCAGCAAGAAACTCCCAAACTAAGAAATTTTCCAGAACTGTAAACTAATGCATACAGTATTTGAGACACCTCTGGATTCCCTTTGGTTTATTTCTATATTAACCCCAAGGTCACCCAACCTTGCATATTACCTACATTGCAATAGATCTGAACTCCACTTCTTCTCTAGCTAAAAATTTCTCTCTGAGGATGAGTGATATCAGGAAATTCCTATATACATGTTTCCTCTGTGCCACTGTATTTGTTTTCTAGTGCTGCTGTAACAGAAAATACTATTAGTAGATGACTTTAACAAACAAGAATTTATTCTCTTACAAGCTAGGATGCTAGAAGTCCAAATTCAGTGTCAGCTCTTAAGGTTGAATGAAGGCACCTCAACCCTAGGTTTCATCTTTTCCTCTTATTCCAGGCCCACTGAAGTTGGAGGATTCTTGTAACTCTTGGAGCTGCTGGCTGCTGAGTTTGAACCCAAGGTTGGCAAGAAGAATGGCACAATTCCAAGATCAACAGACAACATGGCAGACCACTGGCTCAAGTCCAGGAATAATCTCAAGATTGGCAGGAAACAGAGCAGGCCACTGAGATGAAGACACTGCCAAATGCAGGATACATATGTGCAAAAAAGCTAGAGACTTTTCTCAAAACTTCTCTTTATATATTGGAAGCAGGCCATACCCCAAAGGCAGCTCCCTTTCTGCCGATTAAGATCCTACAGCAGGATGTTAATTCTTCCGTGGGGGTGATTATAATCTCATCATGGGGAATAACTACATCCAGCTACCAAGTCACTCAGAACCACGACCCAGCCAAGCTGACACACAACCTTAACGACCACAGCTACTGAGCCTTTGTGTCAGATAGAATTATCACACAGAAGTATCTGCCAAGTTTCTTCCCTAATCCAGAAGCTCCTTGTAAGTGAGCTCAGTCACCTGAAAAGCTAAAAGCTTCTAGTAGGAATTTACTGTTATTCTCTGCTAGGGATAGACCACTCAAGCACATCTTTGTTTATGTTATGGGATGAAATCTCCTGTTAACCCTCATTTCCAAAGTAAAAGAGAGGTATAGCGATCTGTACAATGAAGGAAGAATGTTCTGTTTTACCATATGGGCTGCAATGTCTCATGGAGATTCTCAAAGAATCAGTTTTCTCAGATTCTGGCTCTCCCCAGAATCTCATGATTTTTAAATATATTTCTATTAGTTTCTGGAATAAAACGCTATAATTTTTAGTGGCTTGTGGTAGTTAAGGTTGTATGTCAACTTGGCTGGGCCTGATTAAGTGGCTAGGCAGCTGGATGTAGTTATTCCCCATGGTGAGATTGGTCATTAACTCCATGGAGGAATCTACTGGAGCAGCTGAGTAGCTGCTTTTGAGATGTGGTCTGCTTCCCGTATATAAGAAGCAGCTTTGAGAAAGGTCTCTAGCTTTTTGGCATGCTTGAACCTTGCATGTAGCCATGTCATTTTTTAACAGCCTGCCATGCTCTGCCAATCTTGGAACTTTTGCTAGACTTGAATTAGTGGCCTGCCATATTTGGTGATATTGGGACTGTGCCTTTTCACTTGTTGACCTTGGGTTTGTCAGTCTCAGCAACCAGAAACTTCCTGAATGAAGAAAAGCCTCCAGCTTGAGTAGACCGGGAGTAGGAACCAGTTGCTAAATCCCAAGGTTGAGGGGCTTTCACTAAGCTCCTAAAGCCTGATATTTTGAACTCAGACTTTTAGCCTTCAAAAATTATAAGAATAAATTCTTATTTGTTCAAACCATCACATTTTTGTGGTATCTTCTGTTAGAATGGCACTGGGTAACCAAAACGTGACTCATGGGAATAGATACCACATCATCGACTCCATCATTGTTCCTTTCTTCTCTGCTTTTTTTTTTTTCCCATTTCTAATAACCCCTTCCCTTTCTACTGAAATTGAAAAAGAAACAAGCCACACACTTTAGTAGACACAAAGGAAGAGTGTTGTGGTGTTTATGTGTGAACTCTAAAGCCAGAAAGTCTACACCAGCAGAATTGAGCACCTCAGGTCAATCAGTTGAACTTGTTATGCACAGTTAAACCATTGTCTTATGGATTTGTGAGTAGCTGTACTGTGTCTAATAAATACTAACTATAAACCAAGGTAATATTTATGATTCCAGTCTGTCTCTTGGTTTGCTTCCTCTTGTTTCTTTTTTCTTCCCCTGGCTGGTTTTTCTTTTGACTCTTTCCCTCTGCTTCCAACTTGCAGTCATTGTTGAGCTCCTTGCCACCTTTCTGCTAACAATACCCTTCTTTGAATTTACTGATATATCATTATTACATCTCTCTGCCCATCTTCCCAGAATTTTCTGGATAGTCAAGATGGATATTTCTCTTTGATCCTTGGAGCCTTACATTTCTGAGATTTCTGAACTGATTGGTGTTCCTGCTCCTAGGAGTATGGTACAGAATGGCTGTCATGCAGCTTACTTAATGCATCTCTATTGAAGGTCTGGAATTCCTGGGTGATATAGTTGATGAGGATGCTTGGCTACTAATGGAAATATTGAAGGTTTGAGTCCATCCAGGGATCCCTTGGAAGGTCTGGTGCTCTAATTCTGAGAAATCAGGCACTGATTTTTATTATGGAGTACAATTCTATTTTGATAGACATGGGATCACCATGAGTCAGAATTGACCAATGACAACTGATAGTAATGACTGAAGGTCTACTGTAGCTCTGGCTAGGGTGTATGTTGCTATCCTGAGCTCTCAATGTTCATAGACTGGGCATAGGCTGGACATGTTGTTGTTGTTGTTGTTGTTGTTCTGTGCTGTCAAGTCAGACCCGACACATAGAAACCCCTCCTTGGATTTCCGAGGCAGTATCACTGCAGAAGTAGATTGCCTCATCTTCCTTCCGAGGAGTGGCTGGACATAGGTCCTGATTATTGAATTGTACCCTAACCCCAAATTAGCTTTTACTATATTAGATAAGAGGAGCTCTGGTAGCATAGTGTCTAGGGCACTTGACTGCTAACCAGAAGGCTGGTGGTTCAAATACACTAGCCACTCTTTGGAAGGAAGATTGAACAATCTACTGCTGATGATCATAAAAACAACAACAACAACAACATATTAGATAAGAGAGGAGCTCTGGTTATGTAGTGCTAAGGCACTTAAGTGCTAACCAGAGGCTGGCAGTTCAAAACTACCAGCCACTCCTCTGAAGGAAGATTGGGCAATCTACTTTTATAGTCTTACCACATCAGAAACCCAAGGAGGGGTTGCTAAGAGTTGGAGTTGACTCAGCGGCAGTGAATTTTGATATTAGATAAGAAGGGCGGGCCTTGGTGGTACAATGGTTAATCACTCAGCTGCTAACTTTAAGGTCAGTGATTCAAACTCACCAGCCATTCCTTGGTAGAAAGATGTAGCAGTCTGTTTCCATAAAGATTTCAGCCTTGGAAACCATATGTAGCAGTTCTATTCTGTCTTTAAGGGTCACCGTGAGTCCGAACGTACTTAAAGGAAATTGAGTATGTTAGATAAGGCAGGTATTTCTCCTGTATTTTTGGTAACTATATGGTTTTATTTTAACAGGACTCATATTTAAAATTAATTATTTTTATATAGAATGGATGGAAGATTAAATGCAACCAAAATGCAATAGAGAGAATGTAGAATGTACTGAGTAGCAAATATGCCTATTTCTGTTTTCCTACTTTAGACATTTCAAAAACTACAAATGTATGTGCCTCTTTGCTCGAAACTAGTAGTTAATATCAGATGAAAGAATTTCATTGATCTCATTCATGTCCCTGAATTATGAAGTTAATCCTTTAAGTGCATATAGACTATGTCTGAAATTAAGGGATTAAAGGATCAGGAATAATTGTTTTTCATATAAATATTATTTAAGCTCATAAATAAATTTTGTAATAGTCAAGTGTTAACACTGTAAACCAAAATCTATTTGACACTCAAGAGTTTGGAGTAAACAAAAGCTATGTGGTTCACATGATGACACATAAGTTCTGTCCAAAATATTTTATTGGGAACAAGAAAGGAAGATGCATTGCTGAAATGATTTATAGGATTTTACTAAGATGTTTCGAATAATATAAAGAAAAAAAAATGAGAGAATTAAACACTCTTGTGGTGTAGTGCCTAAGGCATTTGACTGCTAACCAGAAAGCTGGTTGTTCAAATCCACCAGTCACTCCTTGGAAGGAAGATGGGGCAATCTACTTCCATAGTAATACTGCCTTGGAAACCCAAGCAGGGGTCACTATGAGTCAGGGCTGACTCGACAGTACATACCAACAACAACAACAACAAACAGACTCAAGTCTGGGAATTAATTGAGAGGCCATGACTCTGTATTCTGATGATTTAATCTAGATCGCTGTTTGTGTGACCCAAAATTCTTCTGTCTATACAGTTCAAGTAAATATTTAGTGTGTTTGTCATGTATTTCACTCCTAGGAACACCATGCCTAAGTAACCCATACCATAATTCCACATAAGTCAGAGTATTGTAATTACTGCTTTGACTCTCCTGTCCATTATGGTAACCACATCCACCTTCTCTTTGTTGATTAACTGCTGCCACTTGGCCCCTACTACCATGGGGTCCAGTCAGCCCCTTTGTAGTTAAGTGTTTTAGATCAATTATGGGAGTTCCCACTGTAAAATCTAGCTTACATAAAATAGCAATTACAGCAGTCTTCAAGGATGCTGGAGCTCCCTTCACAAATTTGTTCTTTACCGTAATGGTGAAAGCTATGTCCTCTGGACTCTCCATTTCTGGCTCTAGGAGTCTAATCTGACAAATCCATTCTAACATGTCAATTTCCCTAAGCCCTTGGATACCTTCTTATCTACATTATACCAAGGCAGGTCTGGTACTTCAGCTTGACTTAATGTAGGCTACCGCATAATCCATGCTTCACTAAGCCAACCAAATAAACTATTAGATACTTTCCTAACCTCTGGAGCCAAAACATTGAATGAAGAATCAGTACTTAGTGGACCTAAATCAGCACACTGAGACTCATCCAATGTCATATTCCTTGTACCATTATCCCACACGCTCTGTAGCCATTTCCATACATATTCTCCAGGTTTCTGTCTGTACATGTTAGCAAAATCAAGTAGGTCTTTTCCGATGTAATGTACCACCTTCTCAGTCACACGTTGTATTTCACCTTATGGTGATTGCTTGGACTTAACTTTTGTTATAGGTCTAACAGCAACAATGAGTGGTTGGGGAAGTTCCTGAGACATTCAGCAATGTCTCCCATGGCATCTACTTCAGGCAATGATCCAGCAGGAACAGTTGGGTTAATCCCATCAAACCAAGTTAGAAGGGATAATGGTTTTACAGTAATCCCTTCAGATGGGAAGGATTCAAAAAAATTCACAGGCTCCATATCCTCATCTTCCTGACTGTCCCATATATCTCCATTCCAAGTTTCAGGATTCCATTTTTTTTCCCCAATCAATGCCCTCACTTTAACTTCAGACACCATTCTGGATTGGCAATTCAATTGGTATTGTAATTCAACCACCCTTACAATCAGACTCTGGGTTTGGTTTTCAGCTATTTCAGCTCTGTTACTAGAAGAAATAATGCTTTCTTTCAGAACACAACTGGAAACATTGAGCTCTTTTATGTGATGCTTGAGCTGTGACTCAGAAGCCCTGAACCCATCTTGCTCTTTCACCACTTTGTCTAGTGTAAGAAGGGCCAACCAACCAGTTTCCTTATACTCCTCATGCTGACAAAATTGCAGAAAAGCATCAAATATGCAATCACCCAGAGCCTCACTTCTCAAAAATACTTGACTTATTGGTGGTGCTATTTTGCATATTAATGTTGCCACCTCGTGCTGTGGATTAGGAGGGCCCTCTTCAGAAAGATGATTGGGCAATCTAGTTCCATAGTGAGACTGCCTTGGAAACTCAAGGATGGGTCGATATGAATCAGATCCAACTCAATGGCAGTGAGTTTGGTTTTTGGTTTGGTCTTTGCTATTGGAGGCAGGGAGCTCTGGTAGTGTAGTGCCTAAGGCACTTGACTGCTAAGCAGAAGGCTGGCAGTTCAAACCCACCAACCACTCCTCAAAAGGAAGGTTGGGCAATCTACTTCTGTAGTTATACTGCCTTGGAAACCCAAGGAGGGGTCGCTATGAGTCAGATTCGACTTGACGGCACATAACCACAACAACAACAATGGAGGCAGAGTCACCAGTGCCTTTATGATGAATCAAATTGGAGGACAAAATCCTTACAATTTTGTCTCTCTGGAACCAACCCAGTACCAAATGTGTTAGGCTGGGTTCTCTAGAGAAGCAAAACCAGTAAAGCTTATATATACATATGTTGTTGTTGTTATGTGCCGTCGAGTCAGCCCCAACTAATAACGATGCCTCCTTGGGTTTCTGAGGTGGTATCAGGAGCTCTGGTAGCACAGTGGCTAAGACACTTGCCTGCTAACCAGACGGCTGGCGGTTCAAACCCACCAGCCACTCCTTGGATGGAAGGTTGGGCAATCCTACTTCCGTAGTGATACTGCCTCGGAAACCCAAGGAGGGGTCGCTATGAGTCGGGGCTGACTGGACAGCACATAACAACAACAACAACAACATCACTACAGAAGTAGGATTGCCAACCTTCCTTCTGAGTGGTGGCTGGTAGGATTGAACCACCACTCTGGTAGGCAGTCAAGTGCCTTAAGCACTATGCTACCAGAGCTCCTATATATACATATAGGAAAATGGTTCACACACTTATACAAGCTGGCAAGTCCCAAGTTATTGGATCACATGTCAACCTGGAGGCTTTTCCTGATTCACACAGCTGAAGGGGCTGACAAGCTCAAGGTTGGCGGGCAGTGTACTGACTGTTGACTCCAGCAAATGACAAATCCAAGATCTCCAGGCTGAGTGGTCGATTGTTCACTCATGTGATGTTTTAGGCAGCACAACAGGATCCCCATCCACAAAAGAGTGTCTCTTTTTCCCAGAATGTTTGTGTTAGACTGGGTTCTCTAGAGAAACAAAACCAGTAAAGCTTATATAGGGAGACATAGAGAAATTTGTCTTAGGAAAATGGCCCACACACTTAAAGAAGCTGGCAAGTCCAAAGTTCTTGGATCAAACATCAAGCTGGAGGATTTTCCCAACTCTCACAGCTTCAAGGGCTGAGGAGCTCAAGGTTGGCAGTTAGTGTACTGGCTGTTGACTCCAACACATGACGAAGCCAAGATCTCCAGGCCAAATGGTGGATTGTTCACTCACAGACAGCTGTAGGCAGCACAACAAAATCCTGATCCACAGAAGAGTGTCCCTTTTCCCAGGATGTCCATAAATATATTAGAAGCAGGCAACAACCCTAGGGAATCTCTCTTTCAACCGATTGGCTGCTCAAAACATATATATCCAATCTCATGATGAGAATAACCCACATTGTAACTGCTTAAACCACTCATAGTTGTGATCCAACAAAGCTGACACACAACTCCACCTATCACAATTCCATTCTATGAGTATACCATTATTTATTTATTCATTCTTTTATTAAAGGACATTGGGTTGTTTCTAGTGTTTGACCATTAAAATTAAGATGCCATGGATATTCTTGAATGATTTGTCAATAGTGGTTGTGGTTGTCTATGAGGAAAAATAGATGAAAGTTTAACTTTCCAAGACATTGCTGACTAGTTTTCCAAACTGGTTGTATTATTTTACATTTCAGTAGAAGTGTATGACAGTTCCACGTGTGTGAAATGCACATACAATAGAATGTTGTAATTGCTCTACAATCATGCCAGTATTTATTATTGTCATTGATCTTAAGTTTATACATTCTAGTGAGTGTGTAGTGCTTTACTTTTAATTTCTCTGATTACTAACTGTATTGAATTCATGTACTTGTTGACTACTTGATATTTTTCTTTGTAAAATACCTATTCAAAGTTTTTTCCCCAAATTTTGAAGTTTTTAATCATAAATAGTATGTGTATCTCATGTGTATAGATATAAATTCTTTTTCAGATAAAGGAATTGGGAATATATCATCTAGTCTATGGTTTGCCTGTTCATTTCTTCAGCAGTCTCTTTGATGAGAAGTTTTTAATTTTAATGTACTTTAAAATTACTACTGTTTTTTCCTTCAGTATCTGGTAGAATTCAATAGCCATCGGAACTTGGAGTTTTCATTGTGAGAAAGTTTCTTTAGTAAAAGCATTAGAAAACAAATCAATTAAAGTTATATTGATTGACAATGAATGAGACACTTTATTGCCAATGCAATTCCTTTGGATCTTTTCCTTGAGAGGTTTTGTTTCTATTTGCAAAAAAATAATTATATTAAAACACTCTTCTGGACACTTATTATTCTCTGATTTCCAGTAACTTTAAGCATCGTTTGTTAGTTTAGGGAATTCCCAACTCCATGAATCCATGGCTTCATACCCCGCACCTACCTTCCAAGTTAAAAGCCATAAATAAACTTTTCAAGTACCCTTTGTATTTAGGGCACCACTATGTGGCTCCTGGTTATTTGCTAGTGAGTCTATTTCAAATCATGGTGACCACATGTGTTCAGCGTAGAACTGCTCCATAGGTTTTCAAGGCTGTGACCTCTAGGAAGCAGATCTCTAGGCTTGTCTTCCAAGGCATCTCTGGGTGGGTTTGAACTGCCAACTTTTTGACTAGTAGTCAAATTCTTTACCATTTCCTGGTGTCTACCAGTTATACACAACAACACCTGATTATAAATAAAAGCTAGTGGCGTAAATAAGTAGACATTTCACACTTTGGATTTCTGTGAGGGACTGGAAGAAACCAAGAGTGGAAGAATCTGTAGTGGTACCACCAAGGGACCAATTCTTACTGTAAGTCATTCTAAGGGGATGCCTACAGAAGTAGTTCTGAGGATTTGGGAGATTCCTCCTGATGGTGTGTTTTTCAAGTTTGCTACTCTGATTTTCTGCACTTTCTAAGAGCCACCCATACCCATTTTTATTAAATTCCTTTTTGAAATAGAGTACCCAGAATTGGCTTTTATTGATCCCTAAAAAGAACCCTGAAAGATACAGCACATTAAAACAGCATTGGTGATGTAAAAGAAGCTAATAAAACATATAGGTATACATCTCTCAGGGGATTTAGGATGACAGTGAATTTGGTAAATTTTCCGAATGACTAATTTTTCTTTATGAAGATGAAATAGTTTTTAGTTTAAACAAACACAAATGTATTGAACAGAATGCAAAATTTCTGTGAATTTTCCTGAAGTAAAAGAAAGATCATGCTGTGCTGAGCCACTGTGGCTTGAACCAAGCCTACAGAGAACAGGAGAAGACTTGACCCATCCTTCCCCTGGGATTCTCACAGAAAAGTTTGAAAAGGAAAAGGTCACAGAGGAGGCATCATTCAAGCTGGTCTTAAAGGGTGTTGAGGAAATTTTCAGTCTGATGAAGGATGGGGAGAGGGCAACCACACTTTCCCAAAGAAGAAATAAATATATGAGCACATATTCAATTACTCTAAAAAGTTCCTAAGTGTTGTAAGTGTTTTAAACACAATTAAAAATATATATTTTTTCAATGATTAAAAAACTCTGGTAGTATAGTGCCTAAGGCATTTGACTGCTAATCAGAAGGCTGACAGTTCGAACCCACCAGCCACTCCTCAGAAAGAAGGTTGAACAATCTACTGTCACAGTGATTCCTCCTCAGAAACCCAAGGAGGGGAGGCTATGAGTCAGATCCAACTCAGTGGCAGTGAGTTTGGTTTGGTGAATATGCAATGAGAGCTGGTGAAAAATGGACAGCATTTCATTTTTCCTGGTGTGAGTAATTATTGATAGAACTTTTTGTATTGTCTTTAGTAAGATGTATCAAAAACATTAAATGTGTTTATCCTAAGAATCAAAAATACTCCTAGAAATTTTTTCAAGGAAGGAATCAGACAAGTGTATGCTTCTTTCAGAGTTCCATATAGTAGTAAACATTAGGAAGAGTTAAATTATCCAACAATAGATTGCTTGACTACATAAATCATGGCACATTCAAACACTGGAATAACACTCAGGCATTAAAATAGTGACATAGATTCTACCTTCATTACCGTAGAAATATGATCATAATATTTATACGTGATAAAAGCAGGTCACAAAACAACATTGAAAGCACAATCCATCTACAAAACTGTATTACATATGCATGCATGCATGCACACACACACACACATAGAGATCCAGAGGAATGATTTTGATAATGGGTCTCTGGGATCGTGAGATTAAAAGTAATTACATTTTTTCTTTCTTATGTTCTTCAGTGTGTTCTTTGTAAACTGTTACTTATAATGGCAATGTATTGATCTTATCATCAGAAAACAATTAAACAGAGGATAAAGCAAAAGAAGAGCATGTCAATGTGAAGCATTAGTGAAAATGGAACTTGGGTATGTGAGAATTTGTCAGAGCATTTCACATTTCCAAAAGAAACTGTATTGTGGGAAACAAATAATCTGTTTATTTCTCATTGTTTTTCCCTCCCTTGGGAGTACTATTTAAAAATGCTTTAGAAGGATGTCAGCCTGAATTGTTCACTAAACAAGAGCACTTCACAAAGCTCCATAAAACGGAAATAATTACAAGATTCAC
>NW_006922031.1:2192576-2195055 GCF_000298275.1 Orycteropus afer afer | reverse complement strand
TTGGCTGGGCCTGGTTGAGTGGTTAGGCAGCTGGTGGTAGTTATTCCCCATGATGAGACTGGCAATCATCTCCATGGTGGAATCTAACACAAGCAGCTAAGTAGCTGCCTTTGGGATGTGGTCTGCTTCCTGTATATAAGGATAAACCTTGGAGATAGTCTCTAGCTTATGGCACGCTTGGACCCTGTATGTAGTCTTGCTATTGTTGTTCAGCAGCCTGCCATGCTCTGCTGACCTTGGGACTTAAAACGACCTTAAATTAATGACCTGCCGTGTTGTTTGTGACATCGGGACTGTGCCTTTTTACTTGTCAACCTTGGGCTTGTCAGCCTCAGCAGCCAGCTGCTGGCTGAGTGAAGAAATGCTTCTAGTTCTGGTGGGCTGGGAGCAGGAGGCAGAGCTAGACTCCAAAGTTGAGGGGCTTTCACCCAGCTGCTAGGCCCTGGCACTTTGAACTTGACTTAAGGCCTCCAAATTGTGACAATAAACTCCTGTTTGTTAAAGCCATCCTATTTGTGGTATATTCCTATCAGAGTGACACTAGGTAATCAGAACAATGACTCCAAGCAACAGCAAATTTACATACATTTTAATCAGAAAAATCTGACCAATTATCCCACCTAACAGTAGCATAAGGAAAAAGCATTGCTGAATTTCTGGTTTGCTTAGAATTTAATAACAGAAGTGTATATAGATTTATATAATTTATATAATACATACATGCATACATGATAATGAGTTCATAAATCACATGTAGGTGTTCTGAATTTCAGGTAGAAGTGCCCACATGAAACATGTCTGTGTTCCACAGTGTGGTAGTAAAGAAGGGGAAAGCCAATACCAGGCCTCTTCAGAATGTAATGACCTATAATGGATGGCAAAAGGTTTTCCTTCTTTTAAAGTTATACTAAAGATCTAGTGGCAGTTCAAATCCACCAGCCACTCTTCGGAAGGAAGGTTGGGCAATCTATTTCTGTAGTGATACTGCCTTAGAAACCCAAGGAGGGGTAGCTATGACTCAAGGGCACAAAGCAACGACAGTGTAATCGTTGGCTTCTGGAGGGATGTGGCTGGACTAGTGCCTTTCCTCCCTCAAATGTCAATGATTACAGCCTTCTGCACTACTCCACATACCTCATATACAGCCATTGCACCTCATGCACAGCCAGCACCCTCCTACCAGTTGAACCTTGTGTGTTGCTTTGATGTCAGATAGGTTTCAACAAAGCTTTCAGACTAAGATGGACTGAGGAAAAAGGGCTGGAAATCAAATTCCAAAAATCAGCCAGTGAAAATCCTATGGATCACAATGGTGCAATCATCAAGTGACCATGGGGCAGGCAGCTTTTCATTCCTTTTTCCTGGAGTTGCCATAAGTTGAGGCCTACAGAGTGGCAAAGACTAGCATCAATCACGTCTCTGTGAACAAAGACACAAGATGGGAAACCACTCACTCTTTCTAGACCACATTACTTTTGGATATAGTATAAATAAATGAGGTCAATGTTAAATAAATAATTCCAAAATAAATACTACTCTGTAGTCATAGGACAGTGTGCACTTTTACCTGTGGGAGGAGAACTAAAGACTTCCTTGGGGCTCATTCCCTTTGCCCCAACACAAACATTCATGTGTCCATTGGATTTTATTGAATTCATTTGTTTCAAATATTCATTTCCTAAACTCCTTGCCAAACAATGGACTATTTAATCCATTTTGTATTCATCAGCTTCTATATTTATGTTTATATAATCAATGCATGAATACAATCTCAGCTTTTGGAATAAAGAGCACTTTTCCTTTGAGTCCTTCTAAAAAATAAGTTTAGGAAATGGTGAATCCAAAAGGAGAAAAGAAATGGGGCTAGAATGTCAGTCTTGATGTTTCAGAGGAGAATAAAAAGGCTGAGGTCTGCCATGGTTTGTCTGTCTTTTAATTGTCATCACATTGATCACATTAAATTCATTTAGTTTTATGGAGGAGTTATTATATATAAGTCCCTAAGAATTCCAGTGTAATTTTGCATTGATGAGAGCCCAGCTTGTGCCAGGTGTAGTACAGACAGCTGCCATGTCACCTTCTCCGCCCTGCTCTGCCAGTTTCCAATTTCTTGAGTTGTTGCAAATGCTGCCAGTTCTTTGAGCTGCCAACTGTGCCTCACAGAGAACAGAAGCTTTCTCTTGTGCTGGTCCACTCTGAGCATCCAAACATCAATCAGACCCCTGAATGGGCCAGTTTGGGTCTTTTAGTTACCACTTCAGTCCGGGAAAGCTCAAAGACTGCTGCTGAAAGTACTTTGTGAATATAACATCTTATTTCTATGATAGGATTATGTGCAACTGATAGCAGGATAAAATATTATTTTTAACCCAAAATAATACTTTTTGGGGCCAGTTGAAGTAAATTCAACATACAATACCTGACTATTAGATTTTGTTAAAAGACCTTTAATTGGTGGGTTGCTTTTTTTTTTTTTTTT
>NW_006922031.1:2166007-2192341 GCF_000298275.1 Orycteropus afer afer | reverse complement strand
TATTTTAGATTCTTTTTAAAGCTATGTTTTTAGATAAGATATGAGTTTATTAAAATGTATTATTCCCTGTGTTAAAACTTAATTATGCAAATACTTGTGCCTATTATCAACTATTGTGTGTAGCTAGGTAAAGTATTTAAGGTGCATTATTTTGTTTAATGCTTCTCCATTAGAAAAGTGAATGACATAGAACCTACCTCAAAGAAGTAGATAAGAGTTCAAGTAGTAGAATACTGTCCTGATATAGTAAACATTCAATCAATGTTAGTTACTATTATTATTATATTTTTATACATGTGCAGCTTAGTTTTATACATGTGCAGCTTCTGAGAAATTAATATTTTAAAAAGTAAAAGTTTGTACTATTTAACTTAGAAGTACCATTAAATAGTTATTTATAATTTACATAAAAATTATACTTCATTTTTAAGATCTGAGAAAACTATAGTTAGAAATTCCCTGATGTAGAAATTCATTCAGTGGAATAGTCAACCACAGAGGGTCATTATTGCAGAACGCTAAATTACAGCTGTGTGAACAAAAACCCTTTTTAAGCATTTGTAACGTGTTATTATAGTTCTCAGAAATCAGAGATGACCAAAAAGATGAACTTCATGTGAACTCTGTTAACTAGATCTTTTCATAGAAAAGATATATTGCTGGGGTCCTGATTCCACGTTGGTTATAATGAATTCATAATATGAAAATAAGATAGTTTAGAATAAACATGTTTCTTAAATGGTAGTATTGTGATGATAGGAGAGAAGCACTTAGCATAAAGCAAAGGAGAAAAATCTTCCTAGACCATTATGTCACCTGACCTATATTTCAAATCTATTTAAATTTCCCTTTTTTGAGAGACTATCAAATTTTTACACAGAAAAGGATGTGTGCACATGTGTGTGTGTGTGTGAGTCTGTATATGTAAAAGAAGGAATAGCTGGTTTTATATTAACTTTACTTTTAAAAACTATCTATACAATCTCCAGGATTTAGGATGATTAGAGACTATTATTCTGGTTTCATGGAGTGAGGTATGGTTACTTTTGTTCTTCTCCCATATGAGCAAGACTTTACACAGAGTAAAGGGAAGCCATGAAGAGAAATAAAATCCTGGCACAGGTTGCAACATGAATGAATCTTAAAAACATGGAAAACATGCTGAGTGAAGTAAGTCAATCACATAGGGATAAATATTATATGATCTCACTTATTTGGAATACCTAGAATGTGCAAGTGAATAGAGATTCAAGTTTAATAGTGAGTACCAGGGGTGGGAGGGAGCAGAAAAGGGGTAGCCACTGTTTGTGAAGCATTGAGTTTTTGCTTATGGTGATGGAGAATTGAGCAATGAATATTGAAGATGGTTGTAGAGCACAATTGAAATTTGTGTCATTAAGTTGTACATATAAAAAAATATTAGAATAGCAAACGATGTGATATATATTTTTTCCACAATAACAATAAAATAGTAAAGGTGAACTAATAGCAAATGTCCTCCATGGGAGCTCTGGTAGCGTAGTGCCTAAGGCACTTGACTGCTAACCAGAAGGCTGGCAGTTCAAACCCACCAGCTACTCCTTGGAAGGAAGATAGCGCAATCTACTTCCATAGTGATACTGCCTCGGAAGCCCAAGGAGGGGTCGCTATGAGTTGGGTCTGACTCGATGGCACATAACGACAGCAACATGTCCTCCATGTACTACCTGGGTTAGGAAGAAATAGAAGTGTCTCTACCACAGGGAAGAATTATTGTTTCTCGTGATTCTAGGCAGGATCCCATATACTCTGATGACAGAAATTAGGAGGTGCCATCAGACCTCCAACTAAATTGTGTCTTCCTTAGACACACAAAGGAGGCAAAGTGGAGATTCTCAAAAATAGAGGGCTATGTTTTATGGCATTAAGGAGTCCCCAAGAGGTGAGTACAAGGTCATTGTTTTTATTCTGTCAACTGGATTTACACCTAACTTCTACAGAGCCTGGCCAGGAATTCTGACACTGGGCTTCCTAAACAAAGTAATTAACCAAAACTGAGATATAGTCCTAAAAGCCCATTTTTTTTTTTGTATTTTTTTGTATTTCAACTATAAACTTAGGCTCTAACTGAATCTGATAAATTAAAATCAAGTTGCCTCTATTGTTTTTATATTTAAGATATATACCAAAAAACAAAAACAAAAACAAAAACTCACTGCCACTGAGTTGATTTGGACACATAGCAACACCCCCTGGGTTTCCAAGACTGTAAATCTTTACAGAAGCCTCATCTTCCTCTCTCAGAGCAGCTGATGGGTTTAAACTGCCCAGTTTCTGGTTAGCAGTCAAATGCCTTACCCAGTATATCACCAGATCTCCTTATTTAAAGTGTATGGGCTTTTAATTTCCCAAATATTTTGGTTACCAAAAAGAGAAAGTACTATTAGAAACTGGTTTCAATTCCAGTGACTACAGTCCCCAGAAAAGTAATTGTCCAGAGAAATTCTTAACACAAAACCTCACAGGACCATCTATCATGAAACTTGAACAAGGTAAGAAATGTAATGTGAGAAATTATGAAATGATACAGAATATATACTTACTTTTATTATTTTAAAAATTTACACTATTTTCTCATCTATCTAGGCTTTATGCATTAAATGCTTTAATTTAATATTTAAGATATCACAGGCATTTTCAATATCTAGCTATCAAAAAAGTTTTTTTTTTTTTTTTTCTATTTCAGATTTTACAAAACTATATAAACTGGAAAAGGTCAGGCAATTTAAGCCATTTCCACATTGGTTTCTTTAAAAATTGGTTTTTCCTTTCTGAAAAATTTTCCTTACTTTTACAGACCTCTTTAAACAATAAATATGTCTAACTTCTTTGTAGGTTATATTTTATAAAAATGACTAAATGAAGAAAGTAAATGGGAGGGAAAATGGATGATTAAAAGACAGGCTATTATTATTATTATAAAATATTTCCAACAGAAACAAAGACTAGCACGATGAATCCTATGTACTCATAACATAGCTTTAGTACAGTGAATTTCATGTACCCATAACACAGTTTCAAAAATGATAAATTAATGACTAATAGTTTTCTTTCTTTTTCTTCCTTCCTCCTTCCTTCCTGTCTTTCTTTTTCTTCCTCCCTCCCATCCCCTTTCTTTTTTTCTTTCTTTCTCTCTTCACCCACATAAAACCTGTCTCTTACTTATCCAACTATTTTCCTTCCCTTTTTCTCCCCTTCAATCCTTAGTAACCAACAAAAAAAAAAAAAATTCTCTCCTTGTGTAAACCTTTCCTTGACGTTTTTTTTAATAATAATGGACTCATACAATATTTGTCCTTATTTCACTCAGCATAATGTCCTCTAAAGTCATCCATGTTATGAGGTGATTCATGGATTCTTCATTATTCTTTAATGTTGCATAGTATTCCATTGTGTAAACATACCATAGTTTGGTTATCCAATCAGCTGTTGATAGGCATTTTGGTTGTTTTCATCTCATTCCTATAGTGAATTATGCTGTGATGAACGTGGATATGCATACATCTATTTGTGTCCCAGGTCTCACCTCTTTAGGATATATTCTCAGTAATGGGATTACTACATCAAATGGTATTCCTATTTCCAACTTTTTAAGGTATCACCATACTGTTTTCCACAGTGGTTGTACCATTTTACAGTCCCACCAGCAGTGCATGAGGCTTCCAGTGTCCCCACAGTCTCACCAGCACTTGTTATTTTCTGCCTTGTTGAATTTTGCTATTACTGCTGGAATGAAATGATATCTCATTGTTGTTTTGATTTGCATCTCTCTAATGGCTAATGGGGAGCTCTGGTAGCATAGTGCCTAAGGCACTTGACTGCTAACCAGAAAGCTGGCGGTTCAAACCCACCAGCCACTCCTTGGAAGGAAGGTTGGGCAATCCTACTTCCGTAGTGACACTGCCTCGGAAACCCAAGGAGGGGTCGCTATGAGTCGGGGCCGACTCGACGGCACATAACAACAACAACAACAATGGCTAATGGTCATGAGCATTTCTTCGTGGGTTGTGGGCTGCCTGAATATCTTCTTTGGTCAAGTGTCTGTTCATACCCTTTCCTCATGAGACAGGTTTGATATCAGTGAAGGGATCTAAAAAATAAAGAAAGAAGATTAGCCATTAATTGACAGTTTTAAAGCTAGGTTATGGGCACATGGGAGTTCATTGTACTAGTTTTTGTTTCTGTTTGAAAAGTCAATTAGACTCATAGTGACCCCTCTTTGGGTTTCCAAGGCAGTGTCTTTACAGAAGTAGATTGCCATTCTGAGGAGTGGCTGGGGGGTTTGAACTGCCAGCCTTCTGGTTAGCAGTCAAATGCCTTATGTACTATGCCACCAAAAACAAAAAAAACCTCACTGCTGTCGAGTGAGATCCAACTCATAATGACCCCTCCTTGGGTTTCTGAGGCAGTATCACTATGGAAGTAGATTGCCCAACCATCCTTCCAAGGAGTGGCTGGTGGGATTGAACCACCAGCCTTCTGGTTAGCAGTCAAATGCCTTAGGTACTATGCCACCAGTGCTCCCACTATGCCACCAGAGCTCCCCAAATATTTTATAACTAAAAGAAAAAGAAATTAAAAATGAGTAAATGAGGATCACGTGATCACTAGCACTAAGGAGAATGTTGATGAAAAAAATCTATTTCCTTTAAGTCTATGCCTTAAGTACCAATAACATATGAAGTCACTGTACTAGTCTTCTGAGGAGACAAGGTAAACCATGTCTCCACTCTAAAAGAAGAGGTTGGATATGATCATGTGTACGCTACATGGAAATAACTAAACAAAGAACCAGAATTTAGTGTGATACAGACTTATTTTCCTATTTAAGAATGTAGACTTAAGATGAATTGACTGAGTAATGTAAGTCACAAGATACTGGTTTTTAACTACTATGTGGGTAAACATATTAAAAATTGATAGTGTAGGAAAGAAGGACACAGGGAAAATGTAACTACAAGGAGGAAGTGGAAAGAGAATTGTTACATTGTGGGGAATTGCAGTCAATGTCATGAAACAAAATGTATATGAACTGCTGTATGGAAAATGAATTTGCTCTGTAAACTTTCACCCAAATCACAATAAGAATTTTAAAAAATAAGTAAAGATTGATAGTATCACAATTGATGCTTGTATAAGAAGATAAATTGGAACAACATTTTGAAGAGTAATTTGGAATGATATACCAAAATAACAATTAAATTGCATATATTTCACTCAGAACTTATACTTTTGGAATCTGATCTATAAGCGTGCAGATATGCACACAATGACTTAGCTACACAAATGTTAATTACAGATATTTTATAATAGCTGTTAATTAGAAATTGCATAAATCCAATCAAAAACAGATAAATCTAAAACACAAATGCTATGGAATATTTTCAGCCATTGCACTGAAGAGGAAATCTAAATACACTGTCATAGAAAGTCACAAAAACATTATGTCATGTCGTTTGTAACCAAATATGAGTATGTGTACACAGACACACATACACATAAATGCATAGAAAAAGACAAAAAATTACATACATAAACTGTTAACAGTGGTTTGTTCCTTAGTGAGGATTTATGGAGGTTTTGGATATAGATGAAGATTTTCATGTTTTACTCTGTATGTGTCAAAATTGTGCTCACTAAAGTGATAATTTATTTACATTCTTTACATATTTGTACTTATGTGTTATTTACAATAGAAAATCATTAAAACATGATGGGAATGCATTTTTACCAAAGAGAATATATTAGTAGAATGTTGTTGTTGTTGGGACCCGACTCATAGTGACCTCTCCTTGGGTTTCCGAGGTAGTATCACTACAGAAGTAGATTGCCCAACCTTCCTTCCAAGGAGTGGCTGGTGGGTTTGAACCACCAGCCTTCTGGTTAGCAGTCAAGTACTTTAGGCACTATGCTACCTGAGCTCCAATTAGGAGAACAGAGCATTGAAAATATAAGATGAATATACTCACCTCAGTCTCTAGTAAATATATGGGATTCCACTTTCATCATTTAATTTAATTTGTAAAGGAAGATACATAGATTATGTCTATGCAGGAGAAATTGTTTTTTGAATTTTTCTTTGTTTCTTAATATGATAATGGAACCTCAATAAGTTTAAAGCTGAAAGTAAAGGAAAATAGATTAAAACAATATGGGAGAGAGGTCCTGAAGAGTTAAGAAGGGTTGAAAACTGGGCAGAGTGTACGTTAAGGATGTTACTAGTGTTTTTTTTTTTTTTTTGCATATTCTGAGGGTTTGGAGAGGGAATATTCTGGGCCACTTTGCAGAGCTCATTTCCCAGAATTATACATGCCCAATTTTACACTGCAGCATCAACTATTAGTCAGTTTAAGCATGTTCATTACAAATGAAGAATGTAAGCAATCAAATTATTATTTGAAAAACTAGTTAAGGTTGTAGAGATTTTCAAAGCTAAAGATAATGTTTGTATTTCGTTTTAGAGAAATTATGGGTGATATGTTGTCATTAAATACTGTACATATTTAAACTCTCATTCTCAGATATTAATTCTTATTCATTTAATATGAATTATTCATTTTGTTTCTAAAATTAAGCATCAAATTCATAACAAGTTAAATATACTAAAGTACAAAACAAAAGGGATTAAAGAGTAGAAGTACATTATTTATTTATCTTTCAATTTAAAAGAGTCTTAACTAAAGTGATGCATGAGAATGCCTTCTAAAGCTGAGTTTAGAAGTCACTGGGTACTTCTGAAAACTCAACAAACATTTTTGAGTACTGACTTTGTGGTAGTCTTCAAGGTCCAGGAGGAAGTCTTTGAACTGAACTCTCCCCGAGGGAGCTTGCATCCTAGTGAGAGGGGATGACAGTAAGAAGAATATACAAAGCAAAATGTACTATATTATGGACTTTAAACTGCTACAAGGAAAATAGAGCAGAAAAGAGGGTCAAAGCATGAAGTGAGTGGGAGGTGGATGTATCTTATATAGGCTAGTAGAGGTTTGAATGAAATATGTAAGATATGGGACTATTTGAGGGAGATTAGCTCTGGTAGCATGGGAGCTCTGGTAGCATAGTGGCCAAGACACTTGCCTGCTAACCAGACGGCTGGTGGTTCAAACCCACCAGCCACTCCTTGGAAGGAAGGTTGGGCAATCCTACTTCCCTAGTGATACTGCCTCGGAAACCCAAGGAGGAATCGCTGTTAGTCGGGTTTGACTCCACGGCACATAGCAACAACAACAACAGCTCTGGTAGCATAGTGCCTAAGGCACTTGACTGCTAGCCAGAAGGCTGGTGGTTCAAACCCACCAGCCACTCCTGGGAAGGCAGATGGGGCAATCTACTTTTGTAGTGATACTGACTCGGAAATCCAAGGAGGGATCGCTATGAGTCGGGTCCGACTCGATGGCACACAACAACAACAACAACAACACAGGGAGAAGGAATGGTGAGTACAAAGGTCCTGAGTTGAGAATGTGCCTGGAGTATTGAAAGAACATCAAAGAGCTCAGGGTGGTTAGAGCTCAGGAAGTGAGAGGGAGAGTAGTGGGGATTCAAGTCAGAGATGCAGTGATAAGACAGATCATACAGGGAATTTTAGGTAGGGAAAATGTTTGTGGCCGTGGGTGGTGCACATAGTTAACACACTTGGCTGATAATCTAAGGGCTGGAGGTTCAAGTACACCCAGAGGCACTGGGGAGACAGGCCTGGTGATCTACTTCAGGATAGTCATCCAAATATATGCACAGATATGATGCTGTGGGGACTCATGGCTCTCAGAATTCAAGTTTGTTATAAAATTTCCCAAAAAACTGAATTGAAATAACTCTAAATAAAGCAAACAAATCTCAAATAAACAAACCTGATAGCTTTGAAGATGGCACAGTGTTTACCAAATCAAAACATGTAGAAGTGACTGGTCGAAAGTTCAAAAGAGTTGGGATTTACTTCTGGAGAGATTAACTCTGAAATGCCCCATAACCCCACTCCCCATTTTTTTTTTTTTTTTAAATGCATCTACAGAACTGTAAGTTGGGCTTATAAGAGATAATAGACTCTCTAGAACAACCTCTAATTCTCATACCATCCTGGTTAGCAGTCAGCTTACTTTGCTTTAATCCTCCAAATTGTAGGAACTTCAAACTTCTTAAAGTCATGCTTTCTATCTCAGAAAATCCTTTTTTTCTGACAGGAGAGGATCTTTTTTTTTGTTTGGATCAGAAACACCTTAGTTCTCAAATTGGTATCTTTGCTTTTCAACACTTTAGAAAGGTCTTTGTAGTAGATTTGCCCAATGCAATGCATTGTTTAATTTCTAACGTTGCTTCCTTGGACATTGATTGTACATTTAAGTAAAATGAAATCCTTAACAACTTCAATCTTTTCTCCATTTATGGTAAGGTTGCTTACTGGTCCATTGGAAGGATTTTTATTTTCTTTATGTTAAGGTAACTCATACTAAAGGCTGTAGGTTTTATCTTCATGAGTAAGTACTTACTCTCTGCTTTTGACCAAGACCCATCAGATATCAGCAATGACAGATATTAGCAATGATATCCCTCATTGCATGCTTTCTTCTGAATCTGGCTTGAATTTCTGCCAGTTTCTTGATGTACTAATGGAACCATTTTTGAATTATCGTCAGTAAAATTGTACTTGTATGTGATATTAATAATATTGTCGAATAATTTCTGCATTCTGCTGCAATGAGCATTCCTTTGGAATGGGCATAGATACTGATCACTCAGTCAGTTGACCAGGTAGCTATCTTCCATATTTCTTGGCATAGATGAATGTGCACTTCTAGCATTGGATCTGTTTGCTGAAGTCTCTTAATTGATACTCTGTCAATTCCTGGAGCCTTGTTTTTCATCAGTTCCTTCGGTGCAGCTTGGACTTCTTCCATCAATACTATCATTTCTTGGTAATAGAGTAGATCCTGAAATGGTTGAACATTGACCAATTCTTTTTGGTACAATGACTCTGTCTATTCCTTCTTTCTTCTTTTTATGTTTCATATGTAGTTTAATATTTTGCCTATAGAATCCTTCAGTATTGCAACTCAAGGCTTGAATTTTTTCTTCAGTTCTTTCAGTTTTAGAATGCCAAGTGTGTTCTGCCTTTTGGTTTTCTGACTCCAGTTCTCTGAACATTTCATTATAATATTTCATGTTCTCTCATTGCACTTTGAAAGCTTCTATTCAACTCTTTTACTTTATCATTTTTTCTTTTGCTTTAGATATTCTACATTCAAGAGTAAGTTTCAGAGTCTTTTCTGACAAATATTTTGATACTTTCTTTCTTTCTTGTCATTTTAATGACTTTTTCATTTCTTCATGTATGATGTCTTTGATGTCATCCTACATCTCATCTGGTCTTTTGTCATTAGTGTTCAATGAGTCAAATCTATTCTTAAGTTGATCTCTAAATGCAGATGGGATATACACAAAATCATACTTTGGCTCTCATGGACTTGTTTTAATTTTCTTCTGCTTCAACTTCAACATATATATGACCAATTGATGATCTGTTCCTAAGTCAGCCATTAGCCTTCTTCTGACTGATGATATTAAGTTTCTCCAACAACTCTTTCCACAAATGTAGTTGATGTGATTCCTGTGTATTCTGTCTGGCAATGTCCATGTGTACAGTCACAATTTACTTTGTTGAATACATCATTGGTCTTGCCAAAGTCTTTCATGCAATCTCTGTTGTTGTTTCTATCACCCAGGTCAGTTTTTCCAACTATTGATACTTCTTTCTAACTTTAGTATATCAATTACCAGTAATTGGCAATACATCTTGATTGGATTTTTTTGAGGGGGTAGTTTTTATTAACACCAGTAGTTGTACGCTACATGAGGGCTTCATGACTATTTCGGTTACAAAATCTTCTGGCACCTAGTATGTTTGATCAATTTTTGACTGTAGAAGTTGGTATCAGTCTTCATCTTTGGCATCAGTGCTTGGTGCATAAATACAAATAATTGTCATACAACTGGACTTCTTTGTAGATGTATGTATATTGTTCTATCACTGGCAGCATTGTATTTCAAGATATATCATGAAATATTCTTTTTGATGATGAATATTATATCATTCTTCTTCAGTTTTTCTTTCCCAGCATAGCGGAATGTATGACTGTCTGATTCAAAATGGTTGATACCAGTGCACTTCAGTTCACTAATGCAGAGTATATAGATTTCTAAGTGTTCCATATCAGTTTTTGACAACTTCCAATTTTCCTAGATTCATAAGTTGTACATTCCTAATCCTGATTATTAATGGATGTCTGCAGCTGTTTCTTCTCATTTTGAGTTGTGCCATACCAGCAAATGAAGATCCCAAAAGCTTTACTCCATTTGTATCATTAAAGTTCACTCAATTTTGAGGAGGCAGCTCTTCCCTACTTGTATTTTGAGTGCCTTACAACTTGAGAGCTTCATCTTCTGGCACTGTATCAGATAATGTTTCATTGTCATTTGTAAGGTTTTCACTGACCAATTTTTTTCGAAGTAGTTTGCCAGGTCCTTCCTTCCAGTCTGTCTTAATCTAGAAGCTCCACTGAAGCATATCCACTATGCTTGACCCTGCTGGTATTTGCAATACCGGTGGTATAGCTTCTGGCATCATAGTAACATGTAAGCCACCACAGTACGACAAACTGACAGAGGAGTGGTGGACTAGTATCATACCAGTTATTAAAATGAGATGATGAGTTACAGAGATGCTGAGAAACTTCCCATCAACCTAAACTTGGTAGGTGGTTAATCCAGGATTCAAGACCTAAAAATCTATTCCTGGAGTCCAAGTTTTTATCCACCCTAACATATGTTCTCATGAGTTAGGGTATTAGTGTTGTCTTTGAAACTTTCTCCCCTGCCCTTTCTCACCTAAAGCCCATAGAATAACTTTTCTTCCCAATAAGTAAGGCCACTTCAGTGGTCATTTTTGTGCTTTGCTTTGAAAGGGCTCAAGCATTGTCTTTTAGGACACAGGGAATTTATGAGGCAGCTTATAGTCTCCATGATAGAAACTGATAAAATTCTATTAATCTCTCCTCTACTAATTTGGTTTGGTGTGTTCCTTTCTTGGAAGACACCAGCTCATCATAAATCAGACAGGCCTTGTGCACACACTGCATTGCTTTTATTATTATTGTATTACAGGGTTTCAGTAACTCAGATTTAGGATTACAGACATAACTGCCAGAAATATTTACAGCAGGCTGCCATACCCACATTTTTATGACTTGGCTTGTTGCAGTTTCTTTTAAAAATCTTAACACTTATCCCTTGACTTCAGTTTAAAAATATAATTTGTGCTCTTTCTATCTATAAAAGCTGTTTTTATTCTAGAATAACTACAGCAATTCTTAGTTCTTTGTATTTCTGTATCTTCAGCAAGGCATTTGGAAATATTCTAAATAGGGATATTTCCTAGGTTAGTCAATAGTGATTAGACAGTACTTATAATTTGTTTGCATTTTAATATTGTATCTTTGAAAATGCACTTTTAGGACATGCAATGTCATCTCAAATAAAACTCAAGTGTAATCTGAATCCCTGTAATGTGACTCTTCATTAGTTTTGAGAAAAAGCAAAGCTTATTCATTATTATGCAGAAGAGGACATCTATTTTTTTAAAAGGACAAAGATAGTATTAATTATATGCATAGAACTTTATTTTTTGGCAAGAAGTGTGAAATGTAAAGTAGTTACCTAAATTAATTAATTTTCAAATTATTAGTAATGGTAATAGCTAGACTCTTTTTATGCCTATCAGAATACTAAGTAATTTATTTGTATTATCTCATTTAAATGCCACAAAAATTTTCAAGATAACTAATCATGTAAAAGAATACAAAAGACAAAGTATTGTCTCAAATTTTCCAGAATACAAGCATTTGAACAATATCATGCATTAGCTTCTTACAAACCATAGGATATATTTTGAGTCTGAATCTATCTTTTCTCCTCATATATAATAGTGTCAGAGACTTTTGGGCAAACCCATGGGGCAGGATGAAAGCTTTTCTGTATATTTTTCAAGGGGCAATTCACTCTTTATATGTCTGCATATTTGGAAAGCACTAAAAGACATTATTACCATGAGATTATTTATATAAGGCAAGGCAATAGAATAAGAATATAGAGCTTTTAGTATTTATTTCTCCTGGATGGCTATTGTTAGAGCTTTCTTGGGCCAGACTTATTTTTCAGCTCTGTTGAAAGATGAGTGGAAAAATTCTCAAGCCTTTGTTAGGATTTCTGCAAAGATTGAAGCTGAGACCTCACCAGCAGCTGAGAATCCAATGCAAGTAATACTATTTAATGCTGTCTTTTGAGTAGAAAATAAAGGAATTTTAATGAATAACACTTCTGATGAATGTTGATCTTTTAAAGATTTGAACTTTCTGGTCACTTTCTCAGTGACTTATGAGAGAAAGAAAGGAATCAAGGATGATTAGAAAGTTTGGAGCCAGGTGAAGATGCAGTGAGTGAGAAATAGAAATCTGGATTTAGGAGATAAGTCAGGACTGGATGGCTAATTAAATATATAGCTATAGATAATGATGATACAGATATACTTTTCTTTTGAAAATGTACATATTTATTTTGGTAAACAGAACAAGGGCTGAGAGTATTAATCTTACACTGATAACAACAGTTATTATAAGGGATTTTGGTTGGGGGTTGATAATGGGGGGTTTTATTTTTTATTTTTATTTATTTATTTACTTATTTATTTAATTTTAATGGCTTGTTTTACATTTAGCATTATGTGTACATTAATTTCACTCCCCATTTACCATGTCCAACCCTAACCCAGTCTCCTCCCCTCCCTACCCTGCATTTCCTCAATTTGAATGTTGGTCCTCTGGTGTCCTGTGATCTATTGCTCCAAGGGATGTATTACCATAGAGTATGTGGGTGCGTCATCTTGGGTTGAGTGATCTGCATGTACATCTTGTTAACTATTGGGCCAAGAGCCAGCCCCTGGGGGTGCATTTTATTCCATACATAGAATGTATTCCATGGCCATAGTATTGGAGGTCTCACCAGATTTCATCTGACCAGTAATTCTGGTCATTATTGAGTTTTTGGATAATGAGGCAAATATAAGGCAAGGAAATAGAATAAGAATATAGAGCTTTTAGTATTTATTTCTCCTGGATGGCTATTGTTAGAGCTTTCTTGGATAATGAGGGTTTTAGACGTGTCGAGGTATAATAGATAAGTGCTTGGCTGCTAACCAAAAGGTAGGTGCTTCAAACTCAGCCACTCCAGCAGCTCTGTGGAGGAAGACCTGGTGATCTGCTCTCATAAAGATCATAGCCTAGGAAACCATGTGAAGTGGTCATTTGGGTCACTATGAGTTGGAATTAACTAAACAGCACCTAACCACAACAACAATGGGAGTTTTAATTTTTTGCACAAGGTTTGAGTCTTCTCAATGAGAATATATTTATGAGGGACATGAGAGTAACATTAAACATATTTTGGAAAAAAAAAAAAAAAAGTGCCAAATCAGCCATAACACTTATGCCAAGATCTGATGAGACAGAATGTTATCATATGTCAATGGAAAGAACATGATTCTTTCTTTTCGCATGGGGAAGGATAGACTAACTCTACTGGGTCCTAGAACTTATAAAGGCAGACATTCAACTATAAAATACATTAAGAGTAGCTTTAGAGACAAACTCACTCAAACTGAACTAGTGAATTTGTTAATAAGACTAGAGTAACAATTAGTAGTATAGAGCAAGAAACAACTGTCATATGAACCAGAATTCTTAAGTCCAAATGAAAGTCAAATAATTACAAATGAACTTAGAATCAGAAGAAGGGATATTAAATGAAGAATAGGTTAAATGGCTGTCAGTGTTCAATTAGGATTGTGTTTTAGTGGGCACCAATCCTTGAAATCTATTTGTTTAAAATTCCATATAACAATCCACACCTCTAACCACAAGTCCTTGTATTTATTTCTGTTTTACACACAAACCCATTGGGTTAAGGCTACCTCTTCCTTGGACAGTGACTGGAGAGCCATAGAGAAAGATTCTTTTTCTATAATTTTATGGCTAATTGTGCTCTGCTGCTAACCCAAAAGTTGGTAGCTCAAACTCATCCAGTGGCTTCATGGGATAAAGACCTGGTGATCTGCTTCCATAGTGATTAAAACCAAAAACCAAAACCAAACGCACTGCTATCGAGTCATATCCCATTCATAGTGACCCCTCCTTGGGTTTCTGAGACAGTATCACTACAGAGTAGATTGCCCAACCTTCCTTCTGAGGAGTAGTGGCTGTTTGGTTCCAACCTTCTGGTTAGCAGTCAAATGCCTTAGGCACTACACCACCAGAACTCCTTCCATAATGGTTATGGCCAAGAGAATTCTATGGGGGCAGTTCTATTGTGTCGCAGAGACTTGCTAGAGTTGGAATTAACCAAACACCATCTATCAACAATATGGCTTATTAGCCACCTCTACCATATGATTGATATCTTGTGCATTAGATATGTCTTTAGGCAATGCAAAAGGTTAAGCTCTCTGCTAGTAACTGAAAGTTTGGCAGTTCAAATTCATCCAGAGGCTCTTTGGAAGAAAACCTGATTATATATTTCCAAGAGGTCACAAGGACTGAAAACCCTGTGCAACATAATTCTACACTGAAACATTTGGGGTCGCCATAAGTCAGAATCAATACCCTTAATTAAATTTCTCTGTGAAGATGTGCAGGACTGGAAAATAGTCTTTAAGGGTAAATTTGAATATTTCTACTTGCAATCACTGTGTGCTGCACTTAAGGGTTTAGGACTCAGAGGGATCTCTTGTTTTGTTTTCTATATTCTGAGGGTATGTCTCACAGCAACCTTTCTTGAGCTCCCAATAGTATTTTAATTGATTTCAGTTTCCATCATGATCTCCCCCTAATCAGTTATTCTTAGGCTTGCAGGACAATTTTTCTACAAAGCAATTTATTTCCGTTTTGGTTGTTAGTTGCCATTGATTTTGTTCAGACTCATAGAGACTCACATGTGCAGAAATGCTCTATAGGGTTTTCAAGACTGTGACCTTTTGTAAGCAGATCACCATAGCTGTCTTCCCAGAAGCCTCTTTGTGAGTTTAAAAGTCCATGTTTTCTGCTAGTAGTAGAGCACTTAATCATTTGCACCACTCAGGAATGCCATTATTCTTCTTTCATTCCTTCTGTAGCTCTGTACTGCCTATAGAATAATGGTCAACCTCTTTATGTGGCATATAAGACATTTGTCCATCTGTTCACCACTTATCTCTCCTACCCATTTTTTTAATTCCATCATCCTTTCTACTTAACTTACTCTTTATCTTCCACCATATATTTGAGATACGCTAAACTATTTAGAGTTCCCCTAAGAGAAATTTGATATGGCTGCTTTCTGGATTACCCTTTTATAAGTATCTACTTAATTTGCCACCTTAAAAATATCTATTCCACCTTGCCTACTTATAAATTTGCATTCCCATTTCAAGATTACTTATGAATATTCTTTCCTTTATGTATACTTACTTGACAATTCATTCTCCTAAAATAGAACTTATTGCATTCCTTTTACTGATTAAGCTCTATTTCTCCCATCCAGACCTGTGCTCCTTCCTCTCTGTGCAGCCCTGGCTTTTTGGCTCCTTATCTGGCTTGGTGGTCACAAGGCACAGACAGGAGATTAAAAGGTGGAAGGAGAGAAAATTCTTCAATGGCACTTTTGGCAGTGGCCATATGCCTCTGACCACAGTGCTCATGGAGACAGAGAAAAATGGGTGCCCTCCTCCAGTGTTCAGCTCTTGCTCCTGCTTTAGTCAGTAATACTATTTCCACTCTAGACCCTGGGGTGGTAAAAAATTCTACTCTTGCTAATTTATGAGTATTTCTACATCTCTTTTCAATTCCTTAAACCAGTTCATACTTCTCTTCATCAATGTCTGTCTTTTCTGTTAAATTAGCAGAGTAGGTGTATATTTCTCACCAGGCCCTTGAATAATACACTTTCTTTTTATACCCCCAAATAGTTTGAGTGTATGAAATTGTGGCTGAAAATTATCTTGATGATATTTTGACTGAAAATGAACTGGGCATATTTTATTTGCTTTTTTGTTTTTGTTGTTCCTTTGTGTTTTGTTGTTTTTTGATGATGATAATTATGATAACTGACAAAATTTCTGAGAATATGTGTTCTATTTCTCAACAAATTGGTTGTAATAGAATGTTCAGAAAGCAGCTTGTCCATATTTGAAGCTGAAGGATGAATTACAGAGCAGCAATTTAGACCACGTACTTGCCAGTGCCAGTTGCCTAGTATGTGATATTTACTTGATAAATTTTACTTTTATTACCATTGTCACTTTCCAGGCCCATTGTAATAGTCTGAATTAAAAGATACAACTTTCTATTGGGATTTTAACCATCAAGGCCATCCTGAATTAAGCCAGTCCCTTAGGGGTAAAACAGCTATATCTATACATAGGCAGTTAAGCAAATACCTGGATTTCACTTGCAAAACAGGATGTTAGTACAACATACCTTGACATTAGCTTTCTAAACCAGCTTTGTGGATTAACTGTATAATACTAAAGTTCTGTTTCAATTGTCTGGGTAGGTATAGTGAAAATGTAAAATGAAATAAAATACAACTGAAAATATGCCAACTTGTGATTGGTGGGGTGTTTTGTTGCATTGCTCCACTCATTCAAGGTATTTTTTAAGTTGATCAAGTCAGCATCATTTTAATCTACTTTAAGATGTGTTTAAATACCAGAACACTTAGAAGGAAAAATCAAGATTTTAAATATAGAAAGCAATTTTATGAAAGGTAATTTACAACTGATTAGCAATCTTTCAAAAGGAAGTGCACATATGTGAGAGCAAATCCACATGTTAGCAAATAAAAATTGTCTTTCTGGTCCTTTAACTTGGGGGTTGAATTTATAGCTGGTTTTCTGAGCTCTCCCTTTTCTTCTTGAACTGGAAAGATGAAATGGTGTGTTGGTTTCTGAAAGCAGAGTTTCAACAGCATTGCTTTGGAAGTACAGTTAAAAATAAGACCCTTCACAGATTTTCCAGACAATGAGGAATATGAATGGGGCAAGGGAACTTGCATCCAACTTTTGCCTATATTCTTATTCTGAAAAAAAAAGCAAAAAACCTCACTGCTGTGGAGTTGTTTCCAACTCATAGCCATCCCTCCTAGGGTTTCTGAGGTGGTATCTCCATGTAATTAGATTGCCCAGTAGTCATTCTGAGGAGGGGCTGGTGGGTTTGAACCACCAGCCTTCTGGTTAGCAACCAAATACCTTAGGCACTACCTCACCAGAACTCCTATAAGTATGTTTTTTCCTGCATTTGATTTTTGCATGTATATGGTATAAATAAGCAAGTGTTGGAGGTGACTGTATCTATAAATAATGTGAATATAGAGAATAGATTTGGGACCCAAGAAGAATACAGAGCCTCTAGATCCCTAGAAGGAGCTCTGGTAGCATAGTGGCTAAAGCACTTGACTGCTAACCAGAAGGCTGGCGGTTCAAACCCACCAGCCACTCCTCAGAAGGAAGGTTGAGCAATCCTACTTCCTTAGTGATACTGCCTCAGAAACTCAAGGAGGGGTCGCTATGAGTTGGGGCCGACTCGACGGCACATAACAACAACAACAAAAGATCCCTAGAACTCAATGAATTTCATTAAGGAGTTTCCACAAGATGTGAGGCAGTATTTCTATCCCTCTTAGTAATCCAGGCTGACTTCCATATACTTGAACACTGGTTTCCCTCCTAGTGTATAGGAATTTGCTTCTTCTTTCAGAGGAAAGTCATCCATGTGAAATTCAACTATGCTTGGAACTTTGGCTATATAATTTGTGCCATTTCATTATATGTGTACCATGATCATATTGATTAAAACCTCTTTCTTGGCTTTTATTATTCTCTTTTATTGAAATAAAATATATTTTCTAGAACTGTTTGTCATTGGCCATAAAAACACTTTTACTCTTTTTTTTTGAAACATGTATTTGCATTGTCATTTACATTGGTCTATTGGTCATTGGAAGCTCTTGTAGCATAGTGCCTAAGGCATTTGACTGCTAACCAGAAGGCTGGTGGTTCAAACCCACCAGCCACTCCTCAGAAGGAATATTGGGCATTCTACTTCCATAGCGATACTTCCTCAGAAATCCAAAGAGGGGTCGCTATGAGTCAGATCCAACTCGATGGCAGTGAGGTTTTTTTTTTTTTTTTTTTTTCTTTTTTGGTATTGGTCATTGTGAACACCTAGAAATTGTCTTCATTAATTTTGATAAAGCAAAATAAGAATAATAAAATTAACATGATTTTCAGAAGTCTAGATAGAGATAAAAACATATACATGTCTATCTCTATCTGCCTGTCATAAATCTACCTATTTATCTATCTATGATGGGAGAAAGGAGCTTTTACAAACCGTTCTGTTTTAGTTCACATTATCTGTACAAATGGTGTAGGAGTGGCATCAGACTTCCTCTAACTTCACAAGGGGGAAGGAGGATCAAGATCAACAGCATAAGGCTGATTCCTATGAAGCAGAGGTCAGACATGTCACCACCCTCCACCCATTTTACCAATTCTTACACCAATCATCCCTTCTACTACACTCTACTTTTCTACTGAATTTCATAATTTGTTGCAGTGACCACACAGAGCTCACATACAATACTCATTATTATGGAATTTATTAGGAAGTAAGAGGTTACAATTTAGGATCATAAACAACTCAGAACACAGTTGTTCGATCAGAACAACTGCCTTTCAGCCATACCTGAAGGTAAGTAGCATTCTTGCCCCTTGGCCCTTCAGTCTGGCTTCTGCCTTGCTTGGACAAGTATTACCCCAGAGCTCTTTGAGCTCTGCAGATAAATCCTGGAGACACCCTATTCTGCC
This sequence comes from Orycteropus afer afer, assembly GCF_000298275.1. Taxonomy (NCBI): domain Eukaryota; kingdom Metazoa; phylum Chordata; class Mammalia; order Tubulidentata; family Orycteropodidae; genus Orycteropus; species Orycteropus afer. The sequence goes on along the minus strand of NW_006922031.1, from coordinate 2,173,356 downwards.
AGGAGGCCTTGGCCCAGAGGCCCTCAGGCTTATGGGCCAGAAAGCCCACCATTCTGTTTTATGTTTGTCTCTTATTTCTGCTGCCTCTGCTGCTGCTGTTTCTCTGCTCCTGCTGTTTCTCTGTTGCTGCTTCTTGCTGTCTCTTGCTTTCTTCGCAAGGTGTTGTAGCTCTTCCTGTGTTTCCTAGGTCAAGGAGACTCATTGCAGGGATCTCAGGTCCAAAGAACATATTCCATTCTTTTGTCTTCTTTCTTGATGGTAATGAGATTCCCCCCTTTCTGCTTCTGAGATGGCTCATTTTAAACTGACCAGGATGGAAAAACTAACCAATCCCCACATTAGATCCACACATCTTATTTCCATGGTACTACCCTCACAAGAGGAGCTCTAGTGCTGTAGTGTCTAAGGAATTTGACTAACCAGAAGGTCAGTGGTTCAAACCCACCAACCATTCCTTGGAAGGAAGATTGGGCAATCTACTTCTGTAGTGATACTGCCTCAGAAACCCAAGGAGGGGTCACTATGAGATGGATACGACTCAACAGAAGTGAGTTTGGTTTGGTTTGTACCCTCACAAGGGTTCTATAATCTTATTTGCATTATTAAGGAACTATCCAGTCCCTTTGGTGGGCCACAAGCACCTCACATTTGCATAATCCCACCTAGTTATCTGGTGAGAGTCACTAACACTGGCTAGAAGGACCATAACACTCAATTCACTGTACTACACTATGAAATATGTAGGTAGTTAAATTTCATTTATGGGGCTAAATGTATCTTTCTAGTCATTTTTTCTAAGCTGCTTCACAATTCAGTGATTCCTTCTATATGTTCTACTTGAATGTCTGGTGACAGGGTTTGCTGCTTGATATAATTCCATTGTTTCCATTCTGACATCCCGTGATACACACAAGTTTATACTTTCTTATACATGCTGATGTTGTACTAACACTTGGCGATACCTCACTTAGTTTGAGCATTCTCATCTAATCTTCTCCATATCATATGGTTTCTGCACACTTGATGATCATGGACACCATCCTATGGATATATTCAATTTTGTTAGAAAACTCTTTTTTATTCAATTGTCATCCATTCATAGGTACTTACTGTGTATCAGATATTGGGTTAGATTCTGGAAAACATTTATTTGTGTTTATTTACCATATACTTGCATAGACTTTTCTTTGTCCTTTACAAATAATATGTTTAATCCTTTTTTAAACCTGTGATTGGAGTATTATTACTATTCCGATGTCTTACATGAGGAAACTGAGGTACAGGGAGATTTTGTAAGTTGTGATTGTCATACTGTTCGGAATTGATAGAATCAAGTTTTTAAGACAGGCTGTCTGGCTCCAGAGTCCACCAAGTTATGTTATTTCTGTGATTCCTCTCATCAAAAGTCCTTTGTGAACAAGAAAGCATGTAATCTCCAGGATCTACATGATGAAGCTGACTCAGAGTAAGGAAGAATGGAAGGAGGGAATACAGATCCTTGGAGACCTCAGTGATTTTCTAAACCAAGCCTCTCCTGAAATGACTTTTCTAGATAAGCCAGTTTTCTATTGCATGCAACTAAATACAATTTTACTAATATAATATAGTTTCATTAATATATAATTCTCTGTCTAGCAATGAGTTTAAGAACATTCCTTTGTGGTCTGGACCTTATACTTCCATGAATGCTATTTAAGATTGCAGTGACATTTTAGCATCTGGATTATAGTATTAATATTAGGCTTTACTAAAGTACACAGATTTTTTTTTCCTATATGATGTGTTATTAAATCAGGTTCTTTCCAATTCTATCCTATGTAAATTATTTTTAAAATCTAGATACAGGAAAATCCCTCTTAAATTATATATTGATATGAGGCCATGTGAGATAATGTCTATATATTATTTATCTCTTACAATCGTATGCCATAAGGTTTTCACTACAAAATGTAACTTACATGAATAAGGGCATCCTAAATATCCATTACTATGGGTAGAATTTCCTTCAAAATAAACATATATACACATGTTTAAAATCAAAAGAAAATAATCTGGGCATTTTCATCTATCAGAAAATGTTCTGAATTGTAAACAACTGCCATCATTGCACAGTTGGAGTCATCAGACAAATCAATAGCTTTATAGATTTCAGAAAGTAAAAGTAGTTTGCTGGCATTTATATAAATTTTTTGTACTGATATATAATAATTAGGCTTTGTGGGGATCAATTTCTTAATCCACCAAAAAATGTGAATACCTACCAGGGTAACTTCAAGGAATTACTGGAAAAGTGATATGTGATTATGCTTTGCAAGCTATAAAGTGCTGATGAATAAGAGCATTCACAAGTTATAAATTTCCTACTTCAAAATTAAATGTATCCTATAGAAGATCAACTACTTTTTAAAACATACAACTTGCAAAATCTTAATATATAAAACTTTAGTTTATCTCAGAATATGTGTGTGTGTGTATATAATACAATTATAAAATATTTAGATAGTTCCCATATATGCATTTAAATTTAAAAATATTAACCAGGGCTATATATTTTTGAGTGCTGGGGTAAATTTTTTTTTCATGGATAATTTTATTACTCCTCAGTTAAACACTGAGGGTGAATATCACCATTTTAACAGATGAATAAACTAATATCTCAAAGGTATAAAATGTTTGTGCAACATCTTAATATTAGTTATTTGATGATAACTAATTATTGTCAAATAATTAACCATGGCCCAGCTAAATATTAACTCAAATTTAGCTCAATTCTGTCTAATTTGAGACCTCAATCCTTCAACCACTACAAAGGCTACCAGATTCCACTCTTCCTGCCAAGAAATTGTTGGAACTCCTATCAGAGAACTGCAGTGGGAACTAGCCTATGATTGATAGGGGAAGGATAGTCTTAACTTTTTTCTCTTTTTCATATTACCTATTTAACTGTCTTTAGCTAAGCTCCATGAAAAAAAGATCCTGAGGTTTTGAAGATAAATGAATAAAACTTGAAGGAGAAAGTGGTCAGGGACTAGAAGAAATAGATTAGGCAAATGGAAGTAACCAAACATGCCTGTGAATTCAGACCATCCCAACCTCAGTATAATCCTGCAGACTATCCCTGGAATACAAATTTACACCTCTCTGTGTATCCCAATTTGAGGTAAGGGAGAATTTTTCAATATCCTACCATCAGGAGGTGGCATATGATCGAGAATCAAAGGTAATGAAGGAAGAAGCCACACTGAAGGAATTGGCAGAAAAAACAAAGCTCCAGGGATTGATGGAATATCTATTGAGATGTTTCAACAAATTGATGCAGCTCTGGAGGTGCTTTATTATTTATGCCCCAAAATTTGGAAGACAGCTACTTGGACAACTGACTGGAAGAGATTGACATTTGTGCCCATTCCAAAGAAAGGTTATCCGACAGAATATGGAACATATTGAACAATGTCATTAGTATCACATGCAAGTAAAATTTTGCGAAGATAATTTAAAACCTGTTGAGGAAGTGTATTCACTGGTACTGCCAGAAATTCAAGCTGAATTTAGAAGAGGGTGTGGAACAAGGGTTATAGTTGCTGACATCAGGTAAAACTTTGATGAAAGCAAAAAGTATCAGAAACATGTTTACCTGTATTTTATCAACTATGCAAAGACATTTGACAGTGTGGAACAAAAAAAAATTATGGATAACATTGCAAAGAATTGGAATTCCAGAATACCTAATTTTGCTCATGTATGTAGAAAAAGAGGCAGTCCATTGAACAATACAAGGGGAAAGTATGCGGTTTAAAATCAGGAAGGGTGTGCATCGGGGTTGTATCTTTCCACCATACTTATTCAATATATATGCTGAGCAAATAATCTTTTGTGGTTATGTGCTGTCAAGTTGGACCCGACTCATAGCGAGCCCTCCTTGGGTTTCCAAGGCAGTATCACTATGGATTGCCTCATCTTCCTTCCAAGGAGTGGCTGGTGGGTTTGAACCACCAGCCTTCTGGTTAGCAGTCAAGTTCCTTAGACATTATGCTACCAGAGCTCCTAAACAAATAATCTATGAACCTGGATTATATGAAGAAGAACATGGCATAGGGATTGGAGGAAGAATCATTAACAACCTGGGATATATAGATGATAGACCTTGCTTGCTGAAAGTGAAGATGACTTGAAACATGTACTGAGGAAGATCAAAGACTATAGCCTTTGGTATAGATTACACTTCAACATAAAGACAACAAAAATCTTTACAACAGGACCAATAAGCAGCATCACAATAAATGGAGAAAAATTGAACTTGTAAGGGATTTTGTTTTACATGGATCTACAGCCATGCTTATGGATGCGTCAGTCAAGAAATCAGATGATATATCACATAGGGCAAATTTGCTGCAAAAGATCTCTTTAAAGTGATGCAGAGCAAAGATTTCACTTTGAAGACTAAGGTGCTCCAGGCTAGCCTCATATGTAAGTGAATGCTGAACAATGACTAAGGAAGACTAAAGAAAAATTTATGCATTTGAATTGTGGTGTTGGCGAAGAATACTGAAAATACCATGGACTGCCAGAAGAACAAACAAATCTGACCTGGAAGAAGTGCAGCCACAACACTTATTAGAAGTGAAACTGCCCGACTTCGCCTTAGGAACTTTGGTCATGTTGTCAGAAGGGACCGGTTTCTGGAGAAGGATATCATGTTTGATAAATTAGAGTGTCATCAAAAAGAAGGGGAAGACCCTTAATGAGATGGACTGATAGTGTGGCTGCAACAATGGGATCAAGCATGGTAAAGATGGTGAGCATGGCACAGAACCAGTTAGTGTTTTGTTCTGTTGTACATTGCTTCACTAAGAGTTGAAGCTGATTTGAAGGAACCTAACAACAATGACGACACATTTTCAGGATTTCCCTGGAAGATTTAAGCTCTGTGATAGTTAAGATTGTGTGTCAACTTGGCTGGGCCATGGTTTTGAGTGCTCAGAGGCTGGATGTAGTTACTCTCCATGATGAGTCTACAATCGCCTCCATGATGGACTCTTCTGTGAGGAGCTAAGTAGTTGCCTTCAGGATGTGGCCTGCTTTCAGTATATATGGAGAAGCTTTGAGGAAGTTCTCTTGCTCTGGCATATCTGGATTCTAGATTTGGCCAGGTCTTCATTTCCAGTTCTTGGACTTGAACCAGTGGTCTGCCATGTTGCCTGCCAATCTTGGGATTATGCCAATTTACCTGTTCACCTAGTGTTTGTCAGCCTCAGAAACCAGCAGTTGTCTGAGTTAGGATATGCTTCTAGCTCCAGTGGGCCTGCAATAAGAGGCAGAGCTGAAGCCCAAGACTGAGGGACCTTCACCCAGTCCTTAGAGCTGGAGCTCTGAGTTTGTACTTCTAGCCTCCTAAACTATAAAAGAATAAATTTCTGTTTGTTAAGTCATCCACTTGTGTTATTTCTGTTATAGCTGCACTAGAGAACAAAGGCAAACTCCCATAGTCACAGACAGATACCAACCTCAGGAGCAGATCACACAAAGGTCCTAAAAAAAATGGTAAAATGGTTTCGAGTCAACCTGGTCAAAGATCTGATAATGTTTACTACAGTAACTATCACAAAATAAGGAGATTTTAAAAATATTTACTAACTGATTTTAGATTTTAAAACAAGGATATTATTGTTTTCACTTTAAAGTTAAGAAAACTGAAGCTCAGCAGTTTTGCCAAGGCTAATAAGTTTTAGATCTAGGCTTTGAGCCTTTTTATCTCCCATTCCTTGGTTCAGGTTCTGTCCATTAAAGACTAATCTTCTTTACTTACATTGCTTATCAAAGTCATCTCTCAAAGAGATTTTCATCCCTATGTGTTCAATTAGGAGCTCTGGTAGCATAGTGGCTAAAGCACTTGACTGCTCACCAGAAGGCTGGCGGTTCAAACCCACCAGCCACTCCTCGGAAGGAAGGTTGGGCAATCCTACTTCCGTAGTGATACTGCCTTGGAAACCCAAGGAGGGGTCGCTGTGAGTCAGGGCCGACTCGACGGCACATAACAACAACAACAACAACAACAATGTGTTCAATTAATGCTATCTGACTCATTCCTTTACCCCAACAGATGGCTGGTTTTAGGTAGCATTCTCTCTTTGCGTGGGATAGAGGAGGTGAAGAGTGATTATTCCACATTGTTAAGCCGTAGGTTTCAATTCAGTGTTTGCTATTGCTCCTTGTTGCTCATAGATTATCATGTAATCCATTGTCATTGCCAAGGATACTGATGATCTTTGCACTGGTCAGTCATAAAATGCCATCAGTTCTTCATATGGACTCATTAGGAGGGAGTCCTCACCGGAGAGTCATCGGCTGGCCTACGCCTGTTCTTTATCTGTAAATATCTCCTTTTCAGCAAGCACAGTTGCTCTTAGGGTAGTTGACATGATTTATTTCTTACCCTCAGGCCCTCTAAGGTCCAAGGAAATCAAAGGATGTGTCTGAGTGTCTGTTTCTTTGCCTGTGAATATAATGTGACAGTTAAGAAGTGCCCTTAACACTGTTATATACTATAGGTAAACTTCTGACCATCTGTTTTAGTTTTATTTGAATATGTAGGCAACTTATTAAAATTATTATAAGTAGTAAATATCAATTGTGTGTATGTGCAAGTGTGTGTACTCAAGTGTGTATGCTATGTACAGACATAGCATATATTGAGTATTGTTAATATTGAATATTATTAATAACTATGCTGCAGGAAATTATGTTTTCTTACCCTGAGTTTACAGATGAAGAAAATTTAGAGACAGAGAAAATTAGTACCTTGCCTGTTGACAAAACAGACCATAAACGATTTCAGTGTGAATAAAAAAAAAAATGCTTTTTCCACCCTTAAAGTGTAAAACTGAGAACCCCAATATAAAGGTAAAAACTGCAGAGTTAAAGGAAAACAGAAGAAAACGGGAATAGTTTTCACTCTAGCTTTTCTTTTAGAAGAAAAGAGTAAAAGTGGTGTTTTTAAGATTCTTCATTCTAACTAGAGAGATCCTTTGGGCAGAATTAGGGATATAAGAAACTAGGTTTTAAAATGAACAATGTGAAACTTATTTGTGAATATGAGGACAAAACCCAACAAAAGTAGAAGAAATGAGCAGCATATAATTCAAGCAGACAGATTGTTTATTATCCTGCAATATTCTGTAAACACTCTTTCACTGATTTGGTTTTCTTGGGGCTTGGATGCATATGAAGGAGAAACTAAATCATAAAGAAATTGTTGGAAGTTAAGAAATGTGGGTGTAGAAATATGATTAGCAAAAAAAAAAAAAAAAAAAAAACCAACAGAAAAAAAGGTTGTTTCTAGCTTTAAAGTC
>NW_006922031.1:2162099-2165671 GCF_000298275.1 Orycteropus afer afer | reverse complement strand
TTATGCCTTTTCACTCAAAATTGTTGTTGGTATTAGGTGCTATCCAGTCAGCTTCAACTAACAGCAAACTTATGTACAACAGAAGGAAACACTGCCCAGTCTAGTGCCAGCCTAACAATCCTTACTATACCTGAGACCAGCATTGTGGCCATTGTGTCAATCCATCTCATTGAGGGCCTTCCCCCTTTTTGCTAACTCTCCACTTTACCAAGCGTGATATCCTTCTCCAGGGAATGGTCCCTTCTGACAACATGACCAAAGTAAGCCAGAGGAAGTCTGGCTGTTCTTGCTTCCAAGGATCATTCTGGCTGCACAAATTTGTTAATTCTTCTGGCAGTCTATAATATTTTCAGTATTCTTTGCCAACACCATAACCCAAAAACATCAACACTTCTTCAGTCTTCCTTGTTCATTGTCCAGCTCTCACATATATATGAGGTGATCAAAAATACCATGGCTTGGGTCAGGCACACTTTAGTCTTCAAGGAGACATCCTTGCTCTTCGTCACTTGAAAGGTCTTTTGCAGCAGATTTGCCCAGTGCAATACGTCCATTGTCTGATGTCTTTACTGCTTCTTCCACAGGTGTTGCTTGTGGAACCAAATAATATGAAATCTTGAACAACTTCAATCTTTTATCCATTTATTGTGATGCTGCTTATTGATCTAGTTGTGAGGGTTTTCTTTTCTTTTCTTTTTTTTTGTTTTTATGTTGAGATATAATCCATACTGCAAACTGAAGTCTCTAACCTTCATCAGTAAGTGCTTCAACTCATGCTCACTTTCAACAAGCAAAATTGTATCATCTGAGTATCACAGGTTATTAATGGGTCTTCTTCCAATCTTGATGCCACATTCTTCTTCATATAGTCCAGCTTCTTGGATTATTTGTTCACCATACAGATTGAATAAGTATAGTGAAAGGATACAACCCTGATGCACTCCCTTCTTGATTTTACGCCATGCAGTATCCCCTTGTTTTTTTGAACAACAGCCTCCAGGTCTATGTATAGGTTCTGATGAGCAGCACAATTAAGTATTCTGGAATTCCTATTCTTCTCAATGTTATCCATAATTTGTTATGACCCACACATTTGAATGCTTTTGTGTAGTCAATAAAACACATGTAAACATCTTTCTAGTACTCTTTGCTTTCAGCCAAGATCCATCTGACATCGGTTATGATATCCCTTATTCCATGTCCTCTTCTGAATCCAGCTTGCACCTCTGGAAGTTATCAGTAAATATACTACTGCAACCATTTTTTAAATTATCTTCTGTAAGATTTTGCTTGCATGTGATATCAATGATATTGTTCGATAATTTCCACATTCTGCAGGATCACCTTTTTTTTCAGAAGGGTACAAATATGGATCTTTTCCAGTCAGTTGGCCAGGTAGGTAACTGTATTCCAAATTTCTTGGCATAGACAAGTGAGTGTTTCCAGCAGGGCATCCATTTGCTAAAACATCTCAATGGGTATCCTGTCAATTCTTGGGGCTTTGTAGTTCACCAATTCCTTCAGGGCACCTCGGACTTCTTCCTTCAGTACCATTGGTTATTGATCATATGCCACCTCCTGAAATGGATGAACTGATACTTTTTTATACAATGACTCTGTGTATTCCTTCCATCTCCTTTTGATGTTTCCTGCATCATTAAATATTATACCCATAGAATCTTTCAATATTGCAACATGAGGATTAAATTTTTCCTTCAGTTCTTTCATCTTTGGAAATGACAAGAGTGTCCTTTCCTTTTGGTTTTCTAATTCCAGGTCTTTGCACATTTCATTATAGTAATTGGGTTTGTCTGCTCAAGATGCTTTTTGAAATATTCTGTTCAACTCTTTTATCTTGTCATTTCTTCCATTTGCTTTGGCTACTCTTCACTCAAGGGCAAGCTTCTGAGTCTTTTGTCATCCATTGTGGTCTTTTCTTCTTTTCTTGTCTTTTTAATGACCTCTTGCTTTCTTCATGGATGATGTCCTTGATGTCATCCCACAATTCTTCTGGTTCTTCTTCTTCTTCTTCTTCTTTTTTTTTTTTTTTTTTAACTCTAAGGCATATGGCTACAGTAATCCAGAAAATGTGCTGTTGGTGAAATAATAGACTTATGTATCAGAGGAACAGAAAGACAACTCAGATAGTCACAGATTTAGAATTCACTAAGAAAGTCAACCTTGAGTTTAAAATGCAACTTAATGAAAGCCCTTTCTAAGAGAAAAAAGAAAAACTCTTTATAGAAGAATACCAGATGTATCTGAAGAAATGCTAAAATTATAAAAATAATAATTTTTTCCACCCCCAGTGTAATAGAATTAAGTATGACTCATTAATGAATTATAAATTTATTGGCTGAAATGTTGTTTCAGGACAGGATAACCACAAAGTGTCAATTATCACCACACAGACTCCTTAACTAAGTGTATTAATTGGTAGTTCTGGTAGTGTAGTGCCTAAGACATTTGACCACTGACCAGAAGGCTGACAGTTCAAACCCACCAGCCACTCCTGGGAAGGAAGATTGGGCAATTTACTTCCATAGTGATACTGCCTCAGACACCAAAGGAGTTGTCTTTATAATAGGGAAAATGTAATGGAGCTATCTGGCAGTCAACACTTCAACTACCTTAACCAAATGATCTTCATCCTGTAGCTTTGGTGACTTTCAAAATAAAAAGTTTTGGGAAAATACATTTCTTTTACCTGAGCCCATTTTTGCTGTCACTTTGTCAATCCATCTCCTTGAGGGGTTTTCCATTTATCACTGACCCTCCACTTTACCAAGACTACAGTCTGCAGTATGGATTACACCTCAATATAAAGAACTCACAACTGGATCAATAAGCAGCATCATGATACATGGAGAAAAGATTGAAGTTGTCAATGATTTCATAGTACTTGCCTCCACAATCCACACCCATGGAAGCAGCATTCAAGAAATTAGACAACATATTGCACTGGATGAGTCTGCTGCAAAAGAAATCTTTAAAGTGATGAAGAGCAAAGATATGTCCTTGAAGACTAAGGTGACCTAACCCAAGCCATGGTGTTTTCAATCACCTCATATGCATGTGAAAGCTGGACAAAGAAGGAGGATGACCAAAGAAGAGTTGATGTTTTTGAATTGTGTGTTGGTGACAAATACTGGAAATACCATGGACTGCCAGTAGAACTAACAAATCTGTCCTGGAAGAAGTGCAGCCTTGGAAGGGAAAATGGCCAGATTTCCTCTCACCTACCAGCCACTCCTCGGAAGGTTGGGGAATCTACTTCCATAGTGATACTGCCTTGGAAACCTGAGGAGGGGTCACTATGAGTCAGGTCCAACTCAACGGTACATAACAACAACACTTTGGTTATGTTGTCAGAGGGACCATTCCCTGGAAAATGATATCATACTTGGTAAAGTGGAGGGTTTCTTTTACATAAGTTAAATGTATTATTCATAAGGTTTTCCCTGGCCAATTCTTTGAGAAGTGAACGGCCTCTTCCTTCTTCCTAGTCTGTCTCAGTCTATAAGTTGGGCTGTTACCTGTGCACCAGGTGCATTTCGCTGGGTTTTAAACAC
>NW_006922031.1:2147974-2161089 GCF_000298275.1 Orycteropus afer afer | reverse complement strand
ATATAATTCTTTTGAATTCCTTATCAGGGAGTTCCAATGCTACAACTTCCTCAGGGATGTGTTTGGGTCTCTATCCTGGTCCCTTGTTTCTTGTGCTTTATCTTGTTTCTTTTCTTCATTTTTCATTTTCTTTCTTTTTTTGTTTTCTTTTTCTTAATGCATGTTATTGAAATATAATTTATGTACAGTGAAATAAACAAAACTAAAGTGACATGAGTCAATGCATTTTTTTTTTTTTTTTTTTTTGGCAGTGTTCCCTCCCCTCCCTACCCACTCCTGGAAACCAACAAAGAAAGTTTCCCTTCACATATAAACCTTTCCTTGACCCTCCACAACAACAAACTAATACTATATTGTCCTTCTGTGTTTGACTTATTTCATTCAGCATAATGTCCTCCAAGTTCATCCATATTATGCAGTGTTCTGCAGACTGTACATTATTCTTTAGTACTGCATAACTTTCCATTATGTGTATGTACCATAGTTTGGTCATCCACTCTTCCACTATAAATATTAGAGATAAGTACCTTGATGGTATCTCACATGAACCTTAGGCTTTCTTCTTTTTCTTTTGATCTTTTTTTCTGATTTATCCCTTTCCAAAGAAGTGTTCAGGTATTTGCCTTCAATCTCCCTAATTCTGTTTTCCATTGATTCAATTCTGTTCTTTTGCCCATTCAATGTCTCATCTATTTCTGAAAATTTAGTATTAATTTTCTGGATTTCTGTGTGTACATTTTGTATCATTTCTAATTTTTCATTTATTTTGTCATTTTGTTCTTGTATTGTCTTTTGAAATTGTTCTAAGGTTTTCTATGCGTTTTCCTTGATCTCTCTCAATTCGTTGAAGATACCTAAATATAATTCTTTTGAATTCCTTATCAGGGAGTTCCAATGCTACAACTTCCTCAGGGATGTGTTTGGGTCTCTATCCTGGTCCCTTGTTTCTTGTGTTTTATCTTGTTTCTTTGTGTGGACTGTGCTGCTCTGTTTTCTCTGAGGCATTGTGACATTTTTGTGTTTATATTTAATTGGTGATTGTATGTTGGAGAGACTTCTCCATGATTTTTGTTTTCTTTGTATGCTATCTAGGCAAGCAGGATATTGTGCTGTGCTCCTTTATTTGCTAGTGCACAGCACTTATACACTCATCACCTGTCTCCTTTTCATAAGTCCCTGCCACCCTTGGCAAACAGAGCCTGTCCCTAGGTCCCTGGAATCCAAATGAGGATGCTTTTGCTTTAAAATCCAAAATCATTACCACTTGTAAAGATTCAAAATAGCTGTGCCCTCAGTGACTTTAAATATCCAAAATGGCTGCCACATGTAAACAACCAAAATGGCTGTGCCCTCCAGACAGCAGAAAGTCAACTGCTCAGGTTGTCTCCAACCTTGCTGTTTCCCTTCCTAGTCATAGGCCACCAGCACAGTCATCCCTGCAGCCCTTGGTGACCAAGGTTGATCTTTTTTAGGTCAAGTATCAGGTGCCAACACCACTAGGAACTATTCAGGCTGTTAGTCCCATTGGAGTAGCTGATAATCCACAGCTCCGACTGTCTCTGTACTCACTGTTTTTGTTCAGGGTTTTCCACTAGTTGGTGCCTAATCCACTTCTGATATTTCCTTTCAAAGTTTAGGGCTCCTGGATTATCTTCTGTATCTCTGTCAATTAGTTTTTCTTTTCTTTGTTGAAGAGAGTCTGTTTGCTTGTCTGCCTATTCTTCTATCTTACCAGAAGTCTCTGCTTCTTTTCTTGAAAAGGAACTCTAAAATATAAAAATTATATACATTCATTATAAAATAATTTTTATAAATTAATTATAAAATCATTGTAATGGAAAAAAACAAAAGTATGTTTAACTTTGATACTTGCTTTCTCTTTGTGTGCCTAAAATGTTCTACAATTTCACTCTTCCCATCTCCATCTCCTTTCAACACAGGCATTGGGTTCTGTGGGGAGTGAAGGGATGAGTTTGTTTCCTTTATAGTAAAATTTACAGGCTTTTTGAGTATGTGCTTGGCCAAGGAAGTGGTCACTAGACCTGTTTGTCTGTGTGCCCTTTCCCTTCATGGACATAGTCACACTTATGTTTTATGCTCTCTCAAGCATGCATTTAAGGAGACACTCAGGAGGAAGACCCACACAGTGTCGACCATCATTGTATTATTGCTAATCTACCATTATTCTTACAGGATGCAGAAATATATCTTTTTTTCATTCATTCCCATGATTTTTAAATACATCCACACTTTGGCTACTATGAAAATATGAACTATTTAAAATTCCTGGTGGCAAAACAGGTATGTACTCATGATAGTATTCTCCTTAACATAGATTATCTACCTTTGTTCATTTCTTTTTCACGTCACTCATATTATGCCTTCCACAACTTTAGAGCAGCAGCTATAACTTTGAAATATCTCTCTGGAATCTAATACTTCTTCTTCCTTTGCTATCTTTCTTCCTTCATTTCTTCATCAAATCTTATAATCAAAACTTATATCAATTGCACTGTTATAATGGCTAAAAATGATCTTTTGAAAATTCATTCCATTGCAAACCATCTATTGTCATTTTATGGAAATTGCTGAGTGTGATCAAGTCTTATATAAATGAGCAATGATGGCCTCTGTTTATTAGCCCAGGTTTTTCTTTCTTCATAATAGGCTGGACCCATTGGCCCAAAAGCACATTAGTGCCAAACTTCAATTTTTACACCTTCAATTATTTTAAAAATAGCCCAAACAAGCAGATGTTTAGCCACTTAGAATCTGCTTGCTTCATATCACCTGTAAAACTGCACTCAACATCTGTTAGCTCCAGATAAGATAAACTCTGTAATTATAAAGACCCTAAGACTTTACTGCCCTCTGGAGCTCTCTGATGAGAGATTTCCCACTTGCTGTTTAGGAATGTCCCCTCCACTCCAGCCTTTACTTCTACTCTCCTCTCATAGTGTCCTTGCTAATCTTCTTTTTCTGGTGGCTCACTGAGTGGCAAATTCCTTGTCTCTATAATGCCAACTGTTGCAGAGAAAGACTCCCTGTATGCAAGCTGTCAATACATCAGTCCCCAAAAAATAGCTTATGTGTAGCTCTGCTATTTAATCCTCATAATTTTTTCCTTGAGTCATCCTGAGCTCCCTCAGTGAGTTAATGACATATATGTGCCACAGCTTTTACTACAATATAAGCTTCCTGAAGACAATGGAGGAAACCTGGTGACATAGTAGTTAAACGATAGGCTCACAACCAAAAGGTCAGCAGTTCAAACCCATCAACCACCCCACAGAAGAAAGATGAGGCAGTGTGCTTCCATAGAGATGTACAACCTTGGAAACCCTATGAGGCAGTTCTACCCTGTCCTATAGGTTTGCTATGAGTCAGAATTATGCTCAAGAGCAATGGGTTTGTTTTTTTTGGTTTAAAGGTAATGATACAAATCCTGCTTCCTAGACTTTCTCCAGTCTTCACTTATGAGCTAGTCAACAAATATTTCATAAATTAACGTGTTATTGATGAAATAAAGTAATGGTAATTTCCAGGATGGTTAATAAGTATGAGATTATATAAATTATTTTATATTTAGGTCCCAGGTCATGATCTTTAGTAGTGATCTAATATTTTTTTCCCAACTATTTTGTTTTAGGTAAACATTTACACAGCAAATTAGTTTCCCATTTCTCAAATGACGTATATATTATTTATTGACAATGGTCACTTTTTTCACATTGTGACAGCATTCTCATTATTTTTACTCCATTTGTAATTTGTGTTGCTAAAGGTTACAGTAAAAAAAAAAAAATCACTGCCATTGAGTCAATTTGACTCATAACAACCCCTTCTTGGGTTTCTGAAGTGGTATCTATATGGAAGTAGATTGACTAATCTTCCTTCTGAGGAGTGCCTGGTCAGTTTGAATTGCCAGCCTTCAAGTTAGCACTCAAATACCTTAGGCACCAAAAAAAAAAATGCTGGTAATTGTAAATTTATTTTCAATCTGAATTTGAAGGAACAACATATTTGAAACAATGATAATCTTTTTTATATTTCCTGTGAGCATTATTATAATTATTTTTAATGTTTATTTTTCCCATAACTTTCTAATCTCATAAAGTATAAGGTGGGTTCATTTCTCTATGATTGGTTCGTCACTGCTTGTCTTAATTCTTAGGCTATACAGTAGGGCTATTTTGAATGAATGACTGAAGACATGAATAAATGAATGAATAAAACAACTCTATGAAAAAATAGTTAATGTAAATTATACAACAATTTCTAAATGTCATGATTAAATAATACATTAAGAATAAGTTGATATGGAATTTTTTTTATTGGAATATTACAGGAATGTGAACTTGGACCTAAAATCACTTGTGTGTGAACAGCAACTCTGTGATTTCCTAACAAGACAAATCAATCAACAGGTTTTGTTTAAATTTCCTTATTTACAGAATAACAAAACAACAATCCCTCCATCAAGGTTTGGCACAGTGCTTAGCACATATGAAGTATCTTAACCAGGGGATTTATTGAAGACCAACATTTTTCTTCTCTGCTGTGCAAGAACATCAGAATGCTGAATAAAGTTTGAAACAATTTAATAGCCTTTCCACCTCTAGAAAAATCCTGTACTGTGATTAATTATTTGGTTAGCAGTAACATTAAAAAATAACTACATAAAGAACAATTTTATAGTGATATTTTAAGTACAAAAATAGAGAAAATATTTTTTATTGTGCTATAACTATTGGAAAAAGATATGAGTAAATATGTAAAATTTCCCCCAAGAGAATAAAATAGTTTGACTCACTGATAAGTTGCAGTAGAATGAACACTGTTGCATGAGTTATTGGTCCTGAACTAAAACCCTGGCCTTGATGTCTACACTTTCTCTTAATATTCACATTTATAAAATCTGGGTAATACTACTTAATTTAGGAGCTCTGATAGCATAAGGGCTAAGGCACTTGACTGCTAACCAGAGGCTGGTGGTTCAAACTCACCAGCCGCTTCTCAGAAAGAAGGTTGGGCATTCTACTTCCATAGTGATACTGCCTCAGAAACCCAAGGAGGGGTCACTATGAGTTGGGTCCGACTCAACAGCACATAGCAACAACAACACTACTTAATTTATTATAAAGTTGTTTAAAATTTCCCTTTCCTCCTTCTTTCCTTCAACCGTCACACTGTTCTTTCCTCTCTCCTTACCTCTCTCCCTCCCTTCTTTCCTTGCTTATTTCCTTTATTCCTTCCATTCTTTTATTCCGTTTTCAAAATGCTACTACTGTGTTATAGGAACTCCAACAAACTTTAAAGTAAGTACAGTAAATAATAAACACTCTCTCTTTGTTTTTGGAGCTTACAGTCTTGTGGGGAATAAATAAATTTAAACGGAGATGTGTTTTATCAAAGTAAGTTGTGGCACTATGGTGAATTAAATAATAGAGGTGTTCTAAAGCTTTGGACAAACATAAGTGCAGGTATTAAATAGAATTACTGTGTAATCTGACAATAACTACTCTTAGACAATGTGCTGTTTAACCTGTGCACATGTGCACTGTTGGACAAAATGGTGCTTCTTGTTCATGATAAATTCCTTTGTCTGCAATGACTGTGGAATTTCTGCCAGCTGTCCAATTTCATTAGGCCTCTTATACTCTAATAATGTTAAGGTATTATTTTCATTGTGTTCAAGTGACTGATCTTTCAGATACTGCTGTGTGATTGTCTTTTTGTATGAAATATATCAAACATAAAGTATACAAAATGATGTATCGATGTATGCATTATTCAACATTGCCAAATCTTAACATTTGGGAATAATTATTTTCAGGTTTATAAAACAAATTTTACAATAAAAACATAGTTGAATCCTTTTGTGTTCTTTCTGTTTAAATGTTTATGCATCAAAATAAGTTCCCATTTAACAATTTCTATATATATATTGTTAGGGAGCTCTGGTGGGAAAGTGGTTAAACCACTTGGCTGCTGATGAAAACGTCAGCAGTTTGAACCCACCAGCTGCTCCAAAGGAGAAAGATGAGGCAGTCTGCTTCCCTAAAAATGTACAGTCTTGAAAAGCCTATGGGACAATTCTACTTTGTCCTGTAGGGTCACTATGAGTTGGAATCTACTGCATGGCAGAAGGTTTGGATTTTGATTTATACATATTTTTCAGTGATATTGGTTACATTTTTTTCACAATGTAACATTATTTCCTTTCTAGTTGTACTGTTTACATTACTCTAGCTTCTCTGTGCCCCTCCCTTACCTTCTCATCTTTGCTTTAGGATCAACATTGACTATTTGGTCTCATATAGATGATTATTTAAAGGAGCATAATATTCACAGGTGATATTATTTTATGAGGCGATCTGTTATTTGGCTGAAAGATGACCTCTGGAAGTGACTTGTGTTCCAAATTTAAAGGGTATTTCAAGGTGCTAGTCTCAGGGATTCCTATAAACTCTACTGGTCCAATAAATCTGGTCTTTTTTTGGAATTTAAGTTTTGCTCTACACTTTTCTTACATTCTATCCTGGACCATCTCCTGGGTCCTTGGTCAGAGCTGTTGGTAGTGGTAGTCAGATACCCTCTAATTCTTCTGGTCTCAGAAAGGATGAGACTGTGGTTTGTGTGGTCTGTTAGTATTATTGACTACTTTCTTCTTTCAGTTTTTGGTTTCCTTATTTCCCTCTTCTCCAGATGAGTACAAACCAGTCATTGTATCTTAGATGGCTATTCACAAGCTTTTTGGACCACGGATTATACTCCACAAACTAGGATATAAAACAGTATCTTTAAGAACTATTTTGTAACAATTGATTGAGCTATTCCACAATATTATGGTCCTAAGCCTTCAAACACAATAAACAAATCCCACAAGGTGTTTGGTTATGTCTTGGAAGAGTGTAACTGTGCCCCTTATGTGCTTTATTATATATATGAATATATATGTGCTGGACACAAATGTGTGTGTGTGTGTGTGTGTGTACACAGATATCTATACAAACACACTCATATACTCCTTCTGCCTTCATGTACACATACATACATGCACATCTACCTAAGTAACTACACATATATTGTTTGTTGTGATTACTGTTGTTGAAAATTATATATGTAATAGAATTCAGCAAAATCATTCCTTATTCTTGTGTAGATCTTAGTATAATTATTTACTTTGGTCAAATTCTGCAGACTTCATCTGTATTTGATATTGCCTTTCCCATCACCAAAAGTAACAAGTGTGTACTATGTAGAAAGTAATTTACCTTCCTCCCCTTCCCACCCTGGTAATTACCAAAGAACGTTGCTTGCATGTATACCTATTCTTGTCATTTTATAAAAGTGAGACCCTACAATATCTATCATTTGTGATTGACTTATTTCACTCAGCATAAAGTCCTTCTGATTCATCCATATTGTAAGATGTTTTGAGAACTCATCATCATCATTTATTTATTTATTTATTTAAATTGTGCAGTCTTCCTTTATACACCCACTCTTTACTAACAGACATTATTATTTTCCAAGGACTGGATTGTTATGCAAAAGTTGTCGTCACATGAAAAGAGAGGATGACCATATCAGATTAAAATGGAGGATAACTGCATCATTATATAAAAGCCAAATTACATTATTACATAACAATCAAAGTACTGGGAATTATGGCCTAGCCAAGGTGACACATAACCTCAACCATCTCATCCAGCACTACTCTTGCCTCTTGCTTGGCATTTCTTACTGCCAGATTGATGTTGGTAATGTGCAAAATAGTCAGATAGTAAATTTGTTTGCCATTGTCATTAATATGAAATATCAGATAAGATAATTGATAGGTGAAGAGTAGGAGTATAGGTGTATGTATGTCCCACAGTTTGTTTATCCATTCATCCTTTCATAGGCACTTAGGTTGTTTCCATCATTTTGCTATTGTGAATAATACTGCAATAAATATAGGTGTGCTTATGTGAACCACTTTTCAATTCCATTTCTTTTTTTTTCCTTCTCGGCAAATCCTGAATTGTGTAAATATATTTCTGTGTGTCTGTTTGTAATATTATTAATAGCAACAACTTAACAATTTACAGTATTTGCATATAGTCAACCTACATTATCAAAATATTTTCTTTATCACTGTATTTTACTCTTCGATATTATACATAAAATTGATTATATGTCATTCTTGTTAGGTGCTATTGAGTCATTTCTATCTCTCTCTCTCTCTCTTTCTCTCTCTCTTTTATTCTTTAATTGTGTTTTAGGTACAAATTTACAGACCAGAATTTGTTTTACATTCAACATTTCATGTATATTTGTTTTCACTCCTCAATTACCATCCCCAATGCTAACCCATTCTCCTTCTCTCCTCTCCCAGTGAGCTACCCCCCTCTCTGAACACTTCTTAGTTAAGCACTCCTGTCTGCCCAGCTTTTCCTCCATGTGAATGTTGCCTCTCTGGTGTCCCATGGCTGATTGCTCCAAGGAATGTATCTCCATAGAGTAGGTCTCATAGTGGTATAGGCTGAGGATCGTCTGTTGTACAAGTCCCTTGGACTAATTGTTTCCATGCATCTTTGGTTATCTTCATTCTTCTTTGCACTGGATGAGGAGAGACTCATCATTGCATCTGGATGGCTGCTTGCAAGCTTTTAAGATCCCAGTTGCTACTCACCAAAGTAGGATGTCGAACAATGTTTTGTGTAGTATGTTATGCCAATTGAGCTCGATGTCCCCTGTGACCGTAGTTCCAAGCCCACAGGTCCAACTACTCACTCCCTCTGAGTAGCTGGGTGTGCCCAAGAAGTGACTACAAACTTTGTTCCTTGTCAGGTGTACTATATACCTGGAAATTCTTGCAGAACATACAAATACATTTGTAGAAACATTGCCTGCTAACCCTATACATAGTCATAGGCACACGCTTCCCTGCATAGACATATCTAATTGTTCTGCCTGTCCACCCATCTATCCACCTTTAGATCAATAACTGACAACCATAACTGGCAAACCAGTACTGTATATGCAAAAGGGTTCATCTTTGTTGTCTGTACCTCCCATGCCCTCTCGATGTCTTCCTCTTCCTCAATGCAACCATGTTGATCACTCATATTTGGTACATTGCTCTTCCCTTCACCCAAATCCATACTTGTCTCTACCTTTCTACCAGTGTTTCCTCCCCTCTCCTTCCACTTCGGAAACTAACAAAGAAAATTTCTCCATATATAATGGACTAATACAATATTTGTCCTTCTCTGATTGACTTATTTCACTCAACATAGTGTCCTCCAAGTTTATCCATGTTATGCGGTGTTTTGCTGATTCAATGTTATCCTTTAGGGTTGCATAGTATTTCATTGGGTGTATGTATCATAGTGTGGTTATACATTCATTCTTCTGTTGTTGGACACCTAGGTTGTTTCCATCTTCTTGCTATTATAAATAGTGCTGTGATGAACATGGGTATGCATATATCTGTTCTTGTCCTGGCTCTCACTTCTTTAGGACATATACCTAATAATGGAATGGCTGGGTCAAATGGTATTTCTAATTACAACTTTTTAAGGAATCACTGTACTGCTTTCCACAGCTGTTGTACCATTTTGCAATCCCACCAAGAGTGTATGAGAGTCTCAATCTCTCCACATCCTCATCACAATTTGTTATTTTCTATCTTGTTAACTTTGCTATTAGTGCTAGAGTGAGATGGTATCTCGTTGTTTTGATTTGCATCTCTCTAATGGCTAATGATCACAAACATTTTTTCATGTGTTTGTCGGCCGGATGAATATCCTCTTTGATGAAGTGTCTATTCATGTCTTCTGCCCATTTTTTAAACTGGTTTATTTGTCTTTTTGTTGTTGAGGTGTTGGAGTTTTCAATAAATTTTAGAGATAAGTCCCTTGTCAGATATGTTGTTGTTGAATATTTTTTCCCAATCTGTAGGTTCTCTTTTGACTTTTTTGGATAAGTCTTTGGAAGCACATAAAAATTTAGTTTTTCGAAGGTACCATTCACCTAGTTTATATTTGGCTGTTTGTACATTTTGGGTTATACTTGATAATCTATTTATACCATATACTAGGGCCCCTAAATTGGCCCTATTTTTTACTTAAGGAACTTTATAGTTCTGGGTTTCACATTTAAGTCTTTGATCCATCTGGAGTTAGTTTTTGTATATTGTGTGAGGTATGAATCTTGTTTCATTTTTGCAAATGGATATCCAGTTTTGTCAATACTATTTGTTAAAGAGACTATCTCTTCTCCATTTAATAGATTTAAGTCCTTTGTCAAAAATCAATTGACCATAAGTTGATGGATCTATTTCTGGGTTCTCAATTCTGTTCCAATGGTTTATGTGTCTGTCATTGTACCAGTACCGGGCTATGTTGACTACTGTGGCTGTATAGTTGGTTTTGACATCTGGCAGTGTGGGACCTCCTACTTTGTTTTTCTTCTTCAATAGTGCTTTGCTTATCCAAGGTCCCTTTTCTTCCCATATAAAGTTAGTGATTGTTTTTTCCATAGCTTAAAAAATGTTGATGGGGTCTGGATTGGGACTGCATTGAATGTATAGACTGCTTTGGGTAGAATTGACATTGTCACAAGGTTCAATCTTCCTATCCACTAGTGTGGTACATTCTTCCATTTATCTAGATCTCTTATGGTTTCTTGAAGTAGTCTTTTGTAGCTTTCTTTGTACATGTCTTTTGTGTCCTTAGTAAATTTAATTCCCAAGTATTATTTATTTATTTATTTATTTTGGTAGCTATTGTAAATGATGGGAGCTCTGGTAGCATAGTGCCTAAGGCACTTGACTGCTAACCAGAAGGCTGGCGTTCAAACTCACCAGCCACTCCTCAGAAGGAAGGTTGGGCAATCTACTTCTGTAATGATACTGCCTCAGAAACCCAAGGAGGGGTCGCTATGAGTCAGGTCCAACTGGATGGCACATAACAACAACAACAGCAACATTGTAAATGATATTGATTTCCTTGTTTCCTTTTCAGCAATCTCTTTGCTGGTGTAGAGGAATCCAACTAATTTTTGGATGTTGACCTTATATCCTGCTACTATGCTAAATCTTTTAATTAGTTCAGTAGTTTTTTTTTTTATTATTTTTTATTTTTTTTACTGAATATCTTGGGTCTTGAGTTTTCTATGTATAGGGTCATATCATCTGCAAATAGTGATCATTTTACTTCTTCCTGAAGTAAAGAATTCATAATTATTCTATCAATCTGGATTAGTTTTATTTCCTTTTCTTGGCTTATTGCCCTGCTACAACTTCCAATGTTGAATAAAAGTGGTGATAGAGGGCATCCTTGTCTGGCTCCTGTTTGCAAGGGAAATGGTTTCAGCCTCTCTTCATTGACAATAATGTTGGCTGTTGGTTTTGGATATATGCCCTTTATTATGTTGAGGAATGTCCCTTCTATTCTTATTTTGCTGGGAGTTTTTATCAAGAACGGGTATTGGATTTTATCAAATGCCTTTTTTGCATCATCATCACATGGTCTTTTTCCTTTGCTTTATTTATGTGGCGGATGACATAGATTGTTTTTCTAATGTTGAGCCATCCTTGCATAACTGATATGAACCCCACTTGGTCATAATGATTTATTTTTTTATATATATGTTGTTGGAGTCTATTGGCTAGGAATTTGTTGAAGATTTTTGCATCTATATTCATGAGGGATATTTGTCTCTAATTTTCCTTTATAATGATGTCTTTGGTTTTCATGTCAAGGTTATGCTTGTTTCATAAAATGAGTTAGGAAGGATTCCATCCTTTTCTATATTCTGGAATAATTTGAGTAGAATTGCTATCAGTTCTTCTCTGAATGTTTGGTGGAATTCTGTGGTGAAACCCTCTGGGCCAGGCTTTTTTTTTTTTGGTAATTTCTTTATGAACTGTTCAATTTCGTCATTTGTTATTATTCTGTTCAATTATTCCACCTCTGTCTGTGTTAGTTTAGGTAAGTAGTATGTTTCTAGAAATTTGCCCATTTATTCTATATTTCTATATTTTCAAATTTGTCAGAGTACAGTTCTTCATAGTACTCTGATATTATCTTTTTAATTTCAGTTCATTCTGTTGTGGTGTGACCCAATTCATTTCTTATTCATGTTACATGTTTTCTCTCCCTCTTTTCCTTTGTTAAATTTGACAGCGGTTTGTCAATTTTATTAATCTTTTCAAAAAACCAACTCCTAGTCTTGCTGATTTTTTCTATTGTCTTTTTATTTTGTTTCATTGATTTCTCTTCATTCAGTGTAATTATCAACAAGTAAGAATTTGTTGCTGACATTTTGTTATATGTTTCTTCATGGTGTTCCTGGTTTCTTTATTCCATATAATTTTCTGTGCTGAGATCATTTTGTTTATGAATCATGTTATCATTGCCTTCATTGATATTGTTTTAGAATTTGCTAAGTATGTGTGCTTGTCCTCCATTTATTGTGATGTGCAGGCTTATCATTTTTCTTAGAGGATATCCTGTGATTTAAAATTTTCTCCCTCAGTTTAGAGCAGTCCATTCTATCTTGCAACTCTCTTGACTTCACCATTAGAAAGTTCTGGAACTAAACTATTTTTTCCCTATTTTTGGTCTGAAGTTGTCCTCATTTGCCAATTGATGTCTCTGGTTCCCTATTTACAATTATAAGCTTATTTTACTTTGGATACTTCCATGGCTTTGTTGGATTCTAGGTTATGTCAGCCTGTGTTTTAATGGTTGGTTGTTGTTTGCTATTATTGGTTCTCTGTCCAAAGAACACCCTTAAATATCTCTTGCAAGGTTGGTTTGGTTTTAACAAGTTCCCTTAATTTTTGCTTACTGGAAATCTCCTAATGTTACTGTCATATTTGAGGGACAATTTTGCTGGGTGTATAATTCTTGGTTGGAAATTTTTCTCTTTAAGAATTTCATATATACCATCCCATTGCCTTTTCATTTCTTCCATTTGCTTTAGCTATTCTCCACTCAAGGGCAAGGTTCAGAGTCTCCTCTGTCATCCACTTTGGTCTTCTCTTCTTTTCTTGTCTTTTTAGTGATCTCTTGCTTTCTTCATGGATAATGTTCTTGATATCTTCCCATAATTCATCT
>NW_006922031.1:2141883-2143072 GCF_000298275.1 Orycteropus afer afer | reverse complement strand
AGGTGTGGGTTCAATTCCAGACCTGAAGGGCAGCTAGGGGTCAAAGTCTCAGTGGTTCCATCTGGCTCTATCAGAGCAGCAAACCTGGTCCCCACCTTTTTTTTCCTGCAATGATTTTGAGTTTTGTTCCTCATTGTTCTCCCTCTCTATCAAGGATCTCCTACATAGATCCCTTTTCAAGTGGATGACAGTGGTAGCCAGGCACCATCTAGTCCTTCGGGTCTCATAGTCATATAGGCTGAAGATCAGATCGTGTACCAGTCACTAGGACTAATTGTTTCCATGAATTTTGGTTTTCTTCATTCTTTGCTCTGGATGAGGAGAGACCCCTCGTTGCATCTAGATGGCAGCTTGCTAGCTTTTAAGATCTGTCACTACTTGCCAAGGCAGGAGGTGGAACAATGTTTTGTGTAGTATTTTATGCCAGTTGAGCTCGATGACCCCTGCAACTATGGTCCCAAACCCACAGGTTCATCTACACGGTCTCTCTGGGTAGCTGGCTGTGACCAAGCAGTGACCACAACCTTGTCTTTTGTCAGCTCTACTATACATCTGGGAATTCTGATCATTCACATAAACTTGTAGGACCATTGTCTGCCAACCCTCTATATGTACTTGGATACACTCTCCATTTCATAGCTATATCTAATTGATAGTCTATTTATGCCATATATTAGGGCCCTTAAATTTGTCCCTATATTTTCCCTGAGTAACTGTATAGTTTCAGGTTTCACATTTAAGTCCTTGATCCATCTGAAGTTTGTTTTTGTGTATGGTGTGAGGTACAGGACTTGTTTCATTTTTCTGCAAGTGGATCTTCAGTTTTGCCAACACCATTTATTAAACAAACCTTCTCTTCCCCATTTAATGGATTTAGGGCCTTTGTCAAAGATTAGTTGACTATAGGCCAATGGATCTATTTCTGGGTTCTCAATTCTATTCCATTGGTCTATGTATCTGACATTAAACCAATACCAGGCAGTTTTGACTACTGTGGCTATATAGTAGGTTTTGAGATCCAGCAGTGTGAGACCTCCTACTTTGTTTTACTTCTTCAATAGTGCTTTGCTTATCCAAGGTCTCTTTCCTTTCCTTATAAAGTTAGTGATTGCTTTTTCCATATCTCTAAAGAATGTTGATGGGATCTGGATTGGGATTGCATTGAATGAATAGATAGCTTTGGGTAGAA
>NW_006922031.1:2138875-2140542 GCF_000298275.1 Orycteropus afer afer | reverse complement strand
CCTGTTCAACTTTTCCACATCAGTCTGTGTTAGTTTAGGCAAATGGTGTGTTTTTTGAAATCTGTCCATTTCTTCCAAATTTTCAGATTTATTGAAGTAGAGTTCTTCATAGTATGCTGATGTTATCCTTTTTATTTAAGTTGGTTCTGTAGTGATGTCACCCATTTCATATCTTATTCGTGTTATTTGTAATCTCCCCCTCTGTTCCTCTGTTAAATTTGCCAGAGATGTGTCAATTTTATTGATCTTTTTAAAAAACCAACTTCTGGTCCTATTGATTTTTTCTATTGCCCTTCTATTTTCTGTTTCATTGATTTCTGCTAGAATCTTGATTATTTCCTTTCTTCTGGTGACTGTGGGATTTTCTTTCTGATCTTTCTCTAGTTGTTGGAGATGTTGGTTTAAAGTGTTGATTTTGGTTCTTTTTTTCTTTTTTGATGTGTGCATGTATTGCTATAAATTGGCCTCTGATCACTGCTTTTGCTGTGTCCCATAAATTTTATTATGTTTTGTTTTAATTTTCATTTGATTCAAGGAATTTTTGAATTTCTATTTTTATTTCTTCTCTTATCCAGTCTTTCTTTAGGATGGAATTGTTTACTTAACATGTGTTTACTCTTTTTCTGATCTTCCTATTGTTGATTTCTAATTTGATAGCGTTATGATCTGAGAAGATGCTTTGCAGTATTTCAATGTTTTAAAATGTATTAAGGCTTGCTTTATGGCCTAACATATGGTCTATCATGGAAAAAGTTCCATGTGCACTGGAGAACAATGTATATTGTGTTGTTGTTGGGTGAAGTGATGTGTAGATTTCTATAAGGTCCAGTTGGTAGAGTGTATGATTTGGTTCTTCTGCATCTTTCTTGAGTTTCTTTCCAGTTGTTCTATCTTTCAAAGAAAGTGGTGTATTAAAATCTCCCACTATGACTGTGGAGTCATCTATTTGGCTTTTCAACTCTTTTTAAGTCTGATTTATGTATTTTAGGGCTCTTTTATTGGGTCCATAGGTATTTAGTATGGTTATATCTTCATGATCAATTGATCCTTTAGTCATTATATAATGTCCTTCCTTGTCTCGTATGGTGGTTTTTGTCTTAAAATCAATTTGATCATAAATTAATATTGCCACTCCTGCTCTCTTACAGTTGCCATTTGCTTGATATATTTTTTTCCAGCCTTTGATTTTTAGTCTATTTTTGTCTTTTTCTTTAAGGTGTGTCTCTTGTAGGCTGCATATTGATGGGTTTTGTTTTCTTATCCAATTTGCAACTCTCCATCTCTTGAACTCTCCATCTCTTAAGAGGTGCATTTAAACCATTAACATTCAGCGTAATTATTGACAAGTATGATTTGGTTGCTGTCATTTTGGTATGTGTTTTGTCATGGTGTCCCTGGTTTCTTTGTTCCATATTATTTTCTCTGCTGAGCTCATTGTGTATATGAATCCTGTTATCATTTCCTGTGTTGCTGTTGTTTTAGTATTTGCTGGGTATTTGTGCTTGTCTTCTTTTTTTATTGTAATATGAAGGTTTATCATTTTTCTTTGAGGTTACCCTATGATTTATACTTTTCTCCCTGAGTTTAGAACAGTCTATTCTGTCTTGCAACTCTCTTAACTTCCTCATCATTTAAAAGTTCTGTAACTGCACAGACTTTTCCCTCTT
>NW_006922031.1:2134298-2136686 GCF_000298275.1 Orycteropus afer afer | reverse complement strand
CTCTGCTGTTTTCTTTGTGATGGTGGAATCACTGTGTGTAGTGTGGATATGTGTTTCTTTTTTTTGTACAGAGGGTTTAGAGTTCGAAGTGTGAGGTTTTATAGTAATTGGCTGAATATGTTTTCTTCTATTGAATGAATGAAGTTATTGGCAGAGAAGGTGGGAGCAAAAGAAGGAAAGCTTAGTGTTGCTAGGGTTGGTTTCTGGGCTTTGAGATGGGTATTATTGATGAGGTATTTATTTGCAAGACCACGGCTCGACCCCAGGAAAAAATTCCTCTTGTTAGAGGGTCACAGATTTCCATTAATTTCAGGCACACACAAAGGCCCTACCTCCATGGCCCCACAGTGCCAAAGCATGGCTCCAAGGCAAAACTCTGGGACCGGGCTCAGCAGCAGTTTCTTTGTTCTCTGTGCCCCTTCTGCCCACAGTGCTGACTCAATCCAGCCAGACCTCAAATGGCTGGCTCTGGAGTTTGTCTGTGATACTGCCCACCTGCAGTGCCAAAGATGCCCACAATTTCAGGTTTGTTGGACTTGGGGGAGTGCCTGAGCCGGCTCTTACTTATGATGTATTTATTTGCAAGGCCGCAGCTCAATCTCAGGAAAGATTTGTACTATTAGAGGGTCACAAATTTCTGCCAATTTCATGCACATTCAAAGGCCCCACCTCTATGGTCCCACAGTGCCAAAGCATGGCTCCAGGCCAAAATTCAAGTGAATGCGCTCAGCTGTGGTTTTTCTGCTCTCCGTGCCCCATCTGCCCACGGTGGTAATGCAATCCTGTTTAACCAGCAATGGTCGGCTCTGGAGTTTGTCTGTGATAGCGCCCACCTGCGGTGCCAAAGATGCACACAATTTTAGCTGTGGTGGATTTGGGGGAGTAATTGCCAGTGATCTGCAATCCCAATAACCATGAGAAAGAAAAGCATGGTGTCTCCCAGTCTGACCCAAACACTCTCTGTAATCTGCTGGGTGGGGAGGGAGTTAGCCTTTCTGTTGCACAAGTGAGATCTCCACCTGTGTGACAGCAATGGTGTTTGTGTCCCGCTGCCCCCTCACCTCCCAAATTACCAACAAAATCAGCCACTGGAGACAGGTCTTTGCCGCTGCCTGCTGGAATATTGTATTGGTCTCTGATAAGCTGCTATAATTGATCTCGTTCTTGGCTCGGGGATCTCAGGCTGCCGCCTCCACCCAGCAGACAGTGACTGCCCCAGAATGGTTTCCAATGGTCTCTCTTAGGTGCCCGTTCACCTTCTGGCAGTAGCTCTTTCCTAAAAAAAATCTGCCTCTACCTTTCCTCCAATTCTGCTCTTCTGTGTCTGGTGCAATCTGGATCAATGAACTGTTCAGAGTGCCAAAAATCTCAATTCAAACTGTTGTACCTAGTTCTTAAAGTTCTTAGATGCCAGAGGGAAAAAATGTGGTGCTCACTGGTGAGACTCCATTTTGAATCAGAATTCTTTCTTTGTCTTTTATTGTGGTGAGTTTGATGATGATATATCTTGGTGATTTTCTTTTGGGGTCTATTCTGTTTGGGGTTCAGGGGACTTCTTGAATGGATGTATTCTCATCTTTCATCGTATCAGGGAAGTTCTCCTCCAAAAAAGTTTGGACAATTTTCTCTGTGGTTTTATTTTTCTATTCCTGTTTTCAAATTCTGATTATTCCTTTTAATAGTATCACACATAAACCTTAGGCTTTCTTCACTTTGTTTTGATCTTTGTTCTGATTACTCTCTTTCCCAAAAAGTATTCAGGTATTTGTCTTCAGTCTCATTAATTCTGTCTTCCATTGATTCAATTCTACTCCTTTGCCCTTCCAATGTCTTATCTATTTCTGAAAATTTAAAATTAATCTGCTGGATTTCTATCTGTAGATTTTGTATCATTTCTAATTTTTAATTTACTTTATCATTTTTTTCTTGTATTTTCTTTCAAAGTTGATCTAGGGTTTTGTCTTTGATTTCCTTACTTTTGTCATTGTTTTCTATGATGTGTCTTTCAATATGTTGAAGGTACCTAAATATAATTCTTTTGAATTCCTTATCAGGGAGTTCCAATGCTACTTCTTCTTCAGGGATGTGTTCTGGATCTGTATCCTGCTCCCTTGTTTGTATTGCTTTATTTTGTTTCTGCCATCTCTGAGACATTGTGACTTTGTTGTATTTATATTTAATTGGTGATTGTATGTTGGAGTGATTAGCCCAAGATTTTAATTTTCGTTCTTTCTTTCTTTTAGTTAATTATTTATTTATTGTGGTTTGAGTGAAGATTTACAGAGCAAATTCCCTTTCCATACAGCAGTTCATATATACTTTGTCGCATGTCATTGACCACAGTTTACCAAAATGCAACAGCTCCTCTCCCACTTCCTCCCCATAGTT
>NW_006922031.1:2125780-2131101 GCF_000298275.1 Orycteropus afer afer | reverse complement strand
GTGGAGGACTGGGTAGGGCACCCAGGCTCTGTCTGAGCACACAGACTGTGATGGAGTTCCTATGGGCCCAGAAGGTAAGTGGGAGTGGGGATGGCCACACCTCCGTTCACCAAACAGGTGTAGGGTGTAGTAACAAGAAGAATGTCATACCTTTTCAGTCTTGCAGGCCTCGAGTGTCCTTGGGGTTGCTGGAGAACAGGACGTGTTCTTAAGCCCCAGAAATCTACAAGAGTGCTGTCTCTTTGAATATCCAAAATATTCAAGCTGCTTTTTAAACCTACAAAATGGCGTCACCCTCCAGACCTGCAAAAGCCCACAGCACAGCCCACCTTTCTCTTCACCTTCTCTGTTTGTTCCCCAGCCACCATGCAAAGTCCTCTGTGCAGTTCCTAGCTAGCAGGGTGATTTTTGGGTTAATTCTTAGGTCCTACCAGCACTCGGGAGTCTCCAAGCCGTGTCGTCTGTGCCATCAGGGTTGCTCAGTCCGCTGCCAGACCGCAGCTCCGTGTGTCTCCTTTTTTGGTATTTTCATGCAAATTCTTCTGCTAGTTGGGGTTTAGTCCACTTTTGTATCCTTCCTTTCAAGGCTCAGGGGTCCAAGATTATCTTCTGTGTTTGTGTTCTTGGTTTCCCTTTTCTTTGTTGAAGAGCGTCTGTGCAGTCCTTCTGCCTAGTTCACCATCTTGCCGGAACTCTCTCTCTTTTTTTTTTTTGATGTATCTGACTAAACAGAGTACTTCTATTCAGTAGTTAGCAGCACTTATGCACTCACCATCTGTCTCTTGGTGGGTGTGACAGAGAATGAGAGTGGCTGCACAGATCTCTGTTAACTGTGAAAAGCAGTTAAGGGTGAGTTAGACTCTTATTGGTGGCAGTGAATCATTGGTCAGTTGGTGCAGAAGGAAGTGGTGGCTCTAACTTAGTAAATGGAGTTACAGTAGGTGCAGATGTGGTTAGGTCACACAGGCACTGTTGCTGTGTCCCACTCAGACAAAAAACAACAATCAAAAACAATCAAAAAAGTAAAAGCAAGAGGCAAAAAAGTACACACTACATAAACACATAGTAACAATCACCAAAAAGAAAAAAATAAAATAAAAAAAAAGAGAGTAAAGGCAATAGATGGGAACTAAAAGTGTATTTAAAGACATACTTTAAAAAGCCAAAAGAGGTTTGAATAGAAAAATGGGGGGGGGGGGGCATGCCTGAAATATCTGAGGAAGTTGGACTAAGGGAAAAGAAGTAGAGTAAAAGAAAGATGAAGAAAAAAATGGGAAAAATGCAAAAAGAAAAACAAGAAATGGGGAGAACCACAAGAAAGAAAAAAAAAAAAAAAAAAAAAAAAACCAAAAGGGAAGGAACCAGGAAAAGGGAAGAGATAAAAAGCCAAAAACTAGAAACTGGTAAAGGAAAAAGAAAGAATAATAATAAAAAAATGATAATTTTAATACAGACAAAAACAAACTAAAAAACAAAAAAGAACAAAAGAAAATAAAAATCCTGGGCAGAATGGGGCCAGGGCACACAAACTCAGTCAGGGCACACAGACTCAGTCAGAGCACATAGACTGGGATGGAATTCCTGTTGACCCAGATGGTGGGTGTAGGGTGGGATGACCACTCCTCTGTTCACCAAAAGAGTGTTGGGTATAAGAGTAACAAGGGAAATATTACACCTATCCAGTCTTCATTGTTTGGTATGTCCTTGCAGTGCCTAGTAAGAGGACACTGTTTGTAGGTCCCTGGAATCTGAGAGAACACTATTGCTTTAAATACCCAAAATGGTTGCACTGCTTGCAAACATTCAAAATGGCTGCATTCTCTAGTCAACCAAAAGTCCACAGCTCAGTCCGTTTTCCTCTTTGCTGCTTCCCCTTTTATTCAGCAGCCACCAGTGCAGTCCTCCGTGCAGCTCCTGACTAGCAGGGCCAATTTTTTGGTTAATTCTTAGGTCCTAACACCACTTGGCAATACCCAAGCTGTCCATACGGTCAGGATTGCTGAGAATCCACAGCTCTGAATAGCTCTTTTTTTCTGTGTTTTCATGCAGGTTCTTCTACTAGTTGTTTAGTCCACTTCTATATCCTTCCTTTCAAATCTCAGGGCTCCAGGATTATCTTCTCTAACTGTGTTAATTGATTCATCTTTTCTTTGTTGAAGAGGGTCTGTGTAGTTTGTCTGCCTATTCCTCCATCTTACCAGAACTCTGCCATCGAGACATTTCTGACTCATACTCATCCTGTGTCCAACAGAGTGAAACAGTGCTCAGCCCTGTGACATCCCCACAAGTGTTGCTATTCTTGCATCCATTACTGCAGTCACTGTATCAAACCTTCTCATTGAGGATCTTCCTCTTTTTCATTGTCCCTCCTGATAACATGACCAAAGTTTGAGAGACAAAGTTTCACCATCCTTGCTTCTACGGAGCATTCTGCTTGTACTTCTTCCAAGACAGATTTGCTACAAATTAACCTCTAGGTGTTGTTGTTTAAGGAGCTCTGCTGGTGCAGTGGTTAAGCTATTTGGTTGCTAACCAGAAGGTCAGCTCCATGGGAGGAAGATAGGGCAATCTGCTTCTATAAAGATTTATAGTCTTGGAAACTATTTAGGTCACTGTGAGTTGCAATCTACTCTATGGCAGTGGATTTTTAAAGATTATTTTAACTACTGTGGTAGAGTTAGGTTTGTGTGTCAACTTGGCTGGGTCTGGTTGAGTGGCTGGGCAGCTGAATGTATGTGGTATGCTCCATGATGAGACTAGTAATCAACTCCATGGTGAAATTTACTGTGAGCAGCTAAGTAGGTGTCTTAGGGATATGGTCTGCTTCTTGCATATAAGGAGAAGCCTTGGAGAACATTTTCTAGTTTATGGCATGCTTGAACCTTGCTTGTAGCTGTGTTGTTGTTCAGCACTGTGTTATGCTCTGCTGACCTTGGGGCTTTCAATGGATTTGAATTAATACCTTGCCAAGTAGTTTGGTAGCATCGGGACTGTGCCTTTCTACTTGTCAATCTTGGGCTTGTCAGTCTCAGCAGCCAGCAGCACTCTGAGTGAAAAAAAGTCTCAAGTTTCAGTGGGCCAGGAGCAGGAGGCAGAGCTGGACCCCAAGGTTGAGAGGCTTTCACTCAGCCTCTAGAGCCCAGCACTTTGAACTCAGACTCAAAGCCTCTAAATTGTAAGAGAATAACCTCCTGTTTGTTAAAACCATCCCATATGTGGTAAATTCTTGTCAGAGTGGCAGTATGTAGCGAGAATAACTGTGTTCTCTCAGATGTATATATATTGCTTGATTGTTGCTTATTATATAATATTTCTAGTGGTTTTCTTTTAAAACCATTACTTATTGAGGAGTATGTACTGAAATTTCTGAACATATCATTTATGTGATATGTTTCTAGATGTGCATTGTGTTTTAGCTACAATTACTTTTGATGTTGTATTTAATTATATTTTGATCAGAGCTTTTTTGATGTCTTTGAAATTTTATAAGACTTTCTTTATGGTATTGTATATATATTTTTTGTAAATGTAATTCAAGTTGTTATTGTTGCTAGGTACCGTAGATTCAGTTCTGACTCACAGCAACCTTATGTACAACAGAACAAAATACCGCCTGGTTCTGTGCCATCCTCACAATCATTGCTATGTTTAATCCCATGATCGCAGTCACTGTGTCAGTCCATCTCATTTAAGGTCTTTTTCTTTGTCATTGATTCTCTATTGTATCTAGCACAATGTTCTTTTCCAGGGACTGGTCCCTCTTGATAACCTGTTCAGATTTGTGAAAGAAAGTGTTGCCATCCTCACATCTAAGGAATATTCTGGCAATAGTTCTTCCAAGACAGGTGTCTTCATCCTTCTGGCAGTCCCTGGTATATTGAATATTCTTCAACACCGTAATTCAAAATGCATCAATTCTTCTCCAGTCTTCCTTAGTCATTGTCCAGTTTTCACATGCGTTATGAGGTGATTGAAAGTTCCACAGCTTGAGTCAAGTCCACTTTAGTCCTCAAAGTCATGTCTTTGCTTTCTCTTTTTGTTAAATAACTTTTTATTGTGATTTAGGTGAACATTTACAGAGCATTTTTTTTCCCATTCAACAATTCATACACATTTTGTTTTATGACATTCATTGTAATCCCTCAGTGTAACAGAACTCATCCCACTTCTTCCCTGTGTTTACCATTTTCCTTCTTGCTTCTTTCTTATCTTTTCCTGAACTCTCGACTTTATCCCTGATCAAATGCTACCCTTTGATCTCGTATACCTGATTGTTCTAAGGAGTGCAAATGTTCATATTATTATCGTTCACTTTATAAGGTTTCCTATTGTTTGGCTAAAAGTTAAGCCATGTGGG
Source organism: Orycteropus afer afer (assembly GCF_000298275.1). Classification (NCBI taxonomy): domain Eukaryota; kingdom Metazoa; phylum Chordata; class Mammalia; order Tubulidentata; family Orycteropodidae; genus Orycteropus; species Orycteropus afer. The sequence goes on along the minus strand of NW_006922031.1, from coordinate 2,126,744 downwards.
TAATTTAGATCCAGGCTTGTAGGGATAGTTTTACTTGTTAACACTTTACAGAGGTCTTATGCAGCAGATTTTCCCAATGTAATACTTCATCAGATTTCTTAACTGCTGCTTCCATGGGTATTGATTGTGGCTAGAAGTAAAATGAAATCCTTGATAACTTCGTTTATTTCTGTTTATCATAATGTTGCTTATTGGTCCAGTTGTGAAGACTTTTATTTTCTTTATGTTGAGGTGTAATCCATACTGAAGGCTGTAGTCTTTCATCTTCATCAGTAAGTGCTTCAAGTCCTCTCCACTTTCAGCAAGCATGATTGTGGCAGCTGCATATCTCAGGTTGTTAATAAGTCTTCTTCCAATCCTGATACCATGCTCTTCTCCATATAGTTCAGCTCCTCAGATTATTTGCTCACACACATTGAATAAATACAATGAGAGGATACAACACTTGAACACACTTTTCCTGATTTTAAATCAAGCAGTATTCCCTTGTTCTGTTTGAACAACTGCCACTTGGTCTATGTGCAAATTCCAAATAAGCACAATTAAGTAATCTAGAATTCCCATTCTTTGCAATGTTATCCATAATTTATTATGATCGCCACTGTCAAATGCCTTTGCATAGTCCATATAAGATAGATAAACATCTTTCTGGTATACTATACCTTCAGCTAAGACCCATCTGACATCAGCAATATTATTCTTTATTCCACACCCTCCTCTGAATTCAGCTAGAATTTCTGGCAATTCCCTGTTGATGTATTGCTGGAACTGTTTTTGAATTATCTTTAGCCAAATTTGACTAGCAAGTAAAATTAATGAGACTGTCTGATAATTCCTGCATTTTCTTGGCTCACTTTTCTTTGGAATACACATAAATATGAATCTCTTCCAGTCATAAAAGTAACATATGCACTTTAATTAAATACTATGCTTTTCATTTTCTATGTTCTAATTTTTTTTTATT
>NW_006922031.1:2125050-2125680 GCF_000298275.1 Orycteropus afer afer | reverse complement strand
TTTATAACTCTTTCTTATCATTTATGGAATTTAAAAGTATTTGCATAAAATCTTTTTTTACCTGCTCCATAAAAACAATTGTATCAAGAATAAATAAATATATACTATATATAGGTGGGCTATCTTTCTTTATCATAGTTTTCTCCATGTGATTTATAATTTATATTGCAGACTCAACTAGTGTACTTATTAATTTATTCACTTATGCTTCTCTGTCTCTTCTCTTGGTTTACTGTTCTCTGACAAGTCAGATCCCTTGTCCAGAAGCAAATCTTATGATGACCTTCTAGGCCCACTCTCTCCAAAGTCACAGCTCTGGTCACAGCTCTGCGTTTCCATTCTTTTTCAGACCTATTGGAGATGTTTCTTTTATTTTTGTGAATGTCAACTTTGTTTTTTGTTTTCTAGTTTCCAATCTTATCTCTCAATGTGTGTTTACAGTGCAGGCAATGATCCAAAGGATGGACTCAGTTTGTGCATTTATCTGAAAGTTTCTGTGATGATTTAAATAATCTTCTGAGTAACCATTAAACTTCATTGTATTTTTGTGTCTAGTTTTAGAACTTATTGGATCCTTGCCTATGCACTCATTATTATACACCATCACTTTGAGATAATTTCAAAGTGATG
>NW_006922031.1:2108904-2124950 GCF_000298275.1 Orycteropus afer afer | reverse complement strand
ATATATAATTTCATAATACTTGTTTAAGTTTAAGGGTTCTCAATGCTGTAAATGAAGTTTTGCAAATTTGAAATAATATTTTCTCAGATAGTTTATTTTGTACATAGAAATTACATTGGAAGCAAATGACTTAAAATAAATAACTTATATTACCAATTAAAAGTAATAATTGAAGTATCATAGGCAAACATTATATAAAGATATATGTGATTTCACAAAGCAGTGAGAAACTGGATGACAGTGTGGAGTATTAAGAAGAATGCTGGGCTCTGGCCCAGGAGATGGGGATCTACTGCAGGCTTTGTTACCAAATAGCTGCCAGAAATTGGAAAGATGATGTTCTTCTCTGAAACTTGGTTTTCACATTTGCATAATTAGAGTATTAGAATAGAGAACTTCTGAGATTTCTTCCAGTTCTAATATCATATGATTCTGAATTCTAATCAATGCTATGCTTTTGAGATGATGCCGAAATATTGCAAGCTGCTTTAATCACAATAAAAAAGCAATGTTTATAGAAAATAGAATCATAAAGGAAGTAGATTCCAAATGAGACATTGGGATTTAAATAACTAGCAATCATGCACAGGTAGAAAAATCATAACAGAAAAGAAAATTGCTGGAGTCACACAGTAGTTCAATTCCTAACGAGTTCATTTTTCTTTCTCCCCTGCCCCCATTTCTGGAAAGGAAGATTTCATCGGGGCAATTGAAAAGTACAAGGTTGTGTTTTCAATTTTCAAGTCTGAAAAGCACTTTACTGCTTATTTTCTATTTTAGCATTGAACAAAAAGTAGTGCTTGGGATTCAAATTAGCAGAGTGATGATACTAGAATATTTCACAAGGTTTTCCATTCAGCACCTTGTTGTTTATTAGTAGGAAGCTTGCAAATGTGTATCCACTTGGTGAAAAGGCACGGGGGCACAAGGCTATTAGAATTTGGTTTCCTTATCACCACCAGAAATATAAATACTTTTAGAAATTTAGAAAATTATACAATAGTAATCATATTTTGGTAGTTTTCTAAGTGTAAGGTTGTCTGCTAAATGCTTCATTTTGTTTTATTGTTGAAGTCTTCAAACAGTCTCTCTTAATTTACAGATACCATATTTTCAAAGGTTAAGGAAGGCTCAGAAACTTAAGTGTGAGTTTAATTCAGGGCAAGGCCCAAGTGTAAATACCATAATATTTACCTCATGTTTGTTACATAGGGTTTGCTGAATTGATTTGAAAGACAAAATTTATACTCTTGAAGAATGTAAAATGAGTAGAGATTTGAAACTTTCATCAATCTAAAAAACAAAACAAACTTCACATATCTCAGCTTTGCTAGCCTCTTTACAAATTTGATGTGGTGTCCAAAATTGCTTAGACAAAGCTCCTGGGTTTGGGAATTTAAATATTTCAGATTTGAAAATGATGACTTCTGCATATGCTGTATATTATATTTCACTTTCAGAGATGCCTAAAGCAGAACCCTATAATCAAACAGATAAATAATTTCTGCAATAAAAAAAATGAATATTCATAGTACGTGGGATAAATAGCTTCACAAAAGATTAGGTTTTACTGTCAGATGAGTTTGTGGCAAACGTTTCAAAAACATTTTTTTCCCAGAGCTTTTAAAATTTTTGAATTGCACCTAAAGTACAGTGGACCTACATTTTTCTACAAGTACAGTGGGGAGGAGCAAAGATGATGTATTTGTGTTGTGCAGAAAATATTGCAATTCAACAACCATTGAGTATATTAACGTGTTTAGCTGGTACAGTCATGCAATTTGCAATACCCTTTTGAGGTACCAAAAACACTGTCAAGATGACTGGTTGGGTAGAGTTAGTGGGGCAATATGTGTCCAAGAAATGGATTTACATATAAATATCTATGAAATATCTGCATCTATATTTATATCTATATCTATCTATCTATAATATTTTTATATGTGTGTCTCTGTGTGTATATGAAGCCAAGGAACTCTGGTGGCATAATGGTTAATGCATTCACCTGCTAACCAAAAGGTTGCTGGTTTGAACCCACCAGCCACTCCTTGGGAGTAAGATGAAGCAGTCTGCTTCATTAAGATTTGCAGCTTCAGAAACATTACGGGCAGTTAATGACAGAGGCTTAGTGGGTTATATGAAGTCAACAACCCAGAAGGAAATGGACCTAGGGCCTTTACTTCTTTAGTGACAGACGTCTACTCAGTAACTGTAGCAATAGAAATGAGAACAGCGAACAGATGATTAAAAAACATTAAAAATTGATTGGTGCTGTTAGTTGCTGCACATGAGATTCTGACTAGTAGTGAGTGACCCCATGTGTGCAGAGTAGAACTGACTCCTCCATAGTGTTTTCAAGGCTGTGGCCTTTCAGTAACTGATCTCCAGGCCCATCTTCTGAGGCATTTCTGGGCAGGTTCAAACCACCAACCTTTCAGCTAGTAATTGAGTACTTATTTGCTCTACCTAAGGACTCCTTAAAATAATAATAATAAATGATTAGCCACCATTAAAATATTAGTGCACTGTGAGTAGTTTGGGATATTGTGTTAGCCATGTATGTGAAGTCACATTTAAACAAACTCAAATAAGAAAATAAATACTGCTTCAGCGAAAGAGAGAGGAGGTATTCCCTACATAAATGTAAAATAAGTGACTAGATAAACAAATACAAGTAGTTGTAACATAAACTTACTTATCTAAGAACAGAAGGAGGTTTGTTAAACATATATACATACTTAACATTTCTGATATATATCCGTTCATTTTTTTCATATACTCATTAATTTTGCATCATGTGGTGAGTATTAATATAAGTAAACTCACCATCTTTCAAATATAGACAAAATATGGAATAAAAATAATTTTACTTATCATAGAATGAATATTGTCTGAAGTAGAACACCTCATGTAAGCACAGAAAGACATAGGGTAAAAATAATACATATTCCACTAACAAAAGCAATTCCACTAAGATTTCCTCTTTTTCTAGTAAGCAGTCTTATCTTCGTTTAACAAAAATTAGTAGCATGCATGGACGTTTTCTGAAGTGCCCTACAAGCTTTATGAGTCTATTTTACAGTGTAGTATTCTTTACCTTAATGTTATTAAGTAAAATGGCAATGGGTAGTGTGTTAGGAGTTTAGAAATATTAAATTTGGTGGCTCAGTCCATCTTAGTCTGAGTGCTTTTCCCAGTCATGATAGTGAACAATAACTGTAGCCTAAAAGGGAAGTCATGCATGTCTGAGTAGCAAAGCTGTACTGAAGGAAAACCAGGCTATAGTCAGACACCACCACTTGCTGGCCATACAACACTTGAGAATCATTTAATCTTCATAAGTTTATTGCTCTTTTGAAATAATGTCTAACTCATAATCTTATGTATGAGAACATTTGGTAAACTGAGAAGAGTGATAAGAATAATAAAACACAGTCTTAGTATTATGGTGGTCTACAAAGAGCCCACCATCCATTTGTCAGTTTGTTATACTGTGATTAGCGTGATTCTGGAAGATATACCACTGGTATTTCAAATACCAGCAGGGTCTCCCATGCTGGACAGGTTTCAGAGTAGCTTCAACACCAAGAGATATTTGGAAGAAAGTCCTAGTGATTTACTTCTGGAAATTAGTCAATAAAAGCTCTATGGTTTTCAACAGAATATTGTTCAATGTAGAGCTGGAGGTAGCTCTAGTGGCATAGTGCTAAGGCATTTGACTGCTAACCAGAAGGCTGGAGGTTCAAACCCACCAGCCACTCCTCAGAAGGAAGATTGGGCAATCTATTTTCATACTAGATTTCATAGTGACACTTCCTCAGAAATCCAAGGAGGAGTTGCTATGAGTCATATCCATCTTGATGGCAGTGAGTTATAGAGCTGGAAGATGAGCCCATGAAGCTGAAAACCAAACAAAACAAAACCTGTAAAAACCTATTGCCATTGAGTCAACTCTGATTCAAAGAGAACCCACTGCTTCATCATTCTTCCATGGAGGGGCTGGAGGGTTAGAACTGCTGAGTGCTTAACTACTGTACCACCAGGGCTTCTGGCCACAAGAATGGGCCCCATCATACCAACAATTTTGAAAATGATATGAGGGTTAGGAAAAATTTGGTTCTATGATACATGAAGTCACATAAGTCAGAGTCTACTTGATGGCAACTGTCAAGAACAAAGAGAATAACAGGGTAGTTTAGAGTCTTTCAGTCTTGTTCAACTTTTGGTTTTTCACCATACCAGCTTCTGTACATCTCTTGTGGCCTCAGTTTTCTCTGCTGTAAAACAAGGACAATATTAGCAATAGTGAATATCAACCCCTCATTGACAATGATACAATACTTTCACCGTAAGACACAGCCTATATCCTCAGTTAAGTTACAGTCCTGTGGAGGAGGAAATGATATAGGAGTTATGATGGTGGTAGTGCCATCTTTTGCATTATGAGAGCAGTTCTGGCTCAGAATTTCAAAAGCAGATCCAGAGAGAAGAGGTCCGCTTTGTTGTTGCTGTGCTGTTGAGTCATGTCTGACTCATAGCAACCCTATGCACAGCAGGACAAAACACCACATGGTCCCACGCCAGCTCTAGGATCCTTGCTATACTTGAGCCCATTGTAGCAGCCACTGTGTCAATCCATCTCATTTAGGGCCTTCCCCTCTTTTGTCAACCCTCCACCTTACCAAGCATGGCATCCCTCTCCAGGAAATTGTCCCTTCTGACAACATGACCAAAGTAGGTGAGGTGAAGTCTGGCCATTCTCGCTTCCAAAGAGCATTCTGGCTGCATTTCCTTCAGGACAGATCTGTTAGTTCTTTTAGCAGGCCACTGTACTTTCAACATTCTTCACCAGCACCACAACTCAAAAGTATCAATTCTTCTTCTGTCTTCCTGATTCATTGTCCAGCTCCCACATGCATATGAGGTGATTGAAAATATCATGGCTTGTATCAGGCACACCTTAGTTCTCAAGGAGACATCCTTGCTCCTCAGCACTTGAAAGAGGTCCCTTGCAGCCAACTTGCCGATTGCTATATGTCATTTAATGTCTTGACTGCTACTTCTGTTGGCATTGATGGTAGAACCAAGCAATGTGAAGTGTTTTACAACTTCAATCTTTTCTACATTTATCGTGATGTTGCTTATAAGTCCAGTTGTGAGGATTTTTGTTTTCTTTATATTGAGATGTAATCCATACTGTAGACTATAGTCTTCAATCTTCATCAATAAGTGCCTCAAGTCATCCTCACTTTCAGTAAGCAAAGTTGTGTCATATGCATATCAAAAGTTGTTAATGAGCCTTCCTCCAATCCTGATACCACTTTCTTCTTCGTATAGTCCAGCTTCTCGGACTATTTCCTTGGGATACAGATTGAATAAGTATGGTGAAAGGATACAACCCTGACACACTCCCTTCTTGACTTTAAACCATGTAGTGTCCCCTTATTCAGTTTGAACAATAGCCTCCTGTCTTTGTATAGGTTCCTCAGGAGCACAATTAAGTGTTCTGAAAGTTCCATTCTTCTCAATGTCATCCAAAATTTGTTATGATATACACAATCAAATGCCTTTGCACAGTCAATAAAACACAAATAAACATCTTTCTGGTATTCTTTGCTTTGAGCCAGAATCCATCTGACAGCAGCTATGCTATCCCTTGTTTCACATGCTCTTCTGAATCCAGCTTGCACCTCTGGAAGTTCTCTGTCAATATACTGCTGCAACCATTTTTGAATTATCTTTAGTAATATCTTACTTGTGTACATTATTAATGATATTGTTCAATAATTTCCACATTCTGTGCAATCACCTTTCTTTGGAATGGGTACAAATATGGATCTCTTCCAGTCAGTTGGCCAGGTAGTTCTCTTCCAAATCTTTTGCATAACTGACTGAGGCCTCCAGTGGGGCATCTGTCTGTTGGAACATCTCAATCGATATTCTGTCACTTCCTGGAGCCTTGCTCTTTGCCAATTCCTTCAGTGCAGCTTCGACTTCTTCTTTCAGTGTCATTGGTTCTTGATCATATGGATGAAGATTGAGCAGTTCATTATGATACAGTGACTGTGTATTCCTTCCATCTTCTTTTGATGTTTCCTGCATCATTCAATATTTTGCCCATAGCATCTTTCAATATTGCAACTCAAGGCTTAATTTTTTCCTCAGTTCATTCAGCTTGCGAAATGCTGAGCGTGTTCTTCTCTTTTGGTTTTCTAACTCCAAGTCTTTGCCCATTTCATTATAGTAATTGGCCTTGTCTGTTCAAGCTGCTCTTTGAAATCTTCTGTTCAACTCTTTTATCTGGTCATTTCTTGCATTTGCTTTAGCTACTCTCTGCTCAAGGGCAAGTTTCAGAGTCTCTTCTGTCATCCATTTTTGTTTTTTCTTATTTCCTCGTATTTTTAGTGACCTCTTGGTTTCTTCATGGATGATACTCTTGATTCATCCCACAATTCTTCTGATTTTCAATCATTGGTGTTTAATGCATCAAATCTCTTCTTTAGATGGTGTAGTGGTTATGTTTGTGTGTTGACTTGGCTAGGCCTGGTTTAGTGGCTGGATAGCTGGTGATAGTTATTCCCCATGATGAGACTGGCAATCTATTCCATGGTGGGATATCCCACAAGCAACTGAGTAGCTGCCTTATGTGGTCTGCTTCCCGTATATAAGCAGCAGCTTTGGGAATGGTCTCGAGCTTATGGCATGCTTGGACCCTGCATGTAGCTGTGTCATTGTTCAGCAGCCTGCCATACCCTGCTGACCTTGGGGCTTACAATGGAATTAAATTTATGGTCTGCCATGTGATTTGGTAACATTGGGACTGTGCCTTTTTACTTGTCAACCTTGGGCTTATTAACTTCAGCAGCCAGCAGCTGTCTGAGTCAAGAAATGCCTCTAGCTCCAGTGGGCCAGGAGCAGGAGGCAGAGCTGGACCCCAAGGTTGAGGGGCTTTCACCCAGCCCCTCGAGCTCGGCACTTTGAACTTGGACTTAAAGCCTCCAAACTGTGAGAGAATAAATTCTTGTTTGTTAAGGTCATCCCATTTGTGGTAAATTCTTGTCAGAGCAGCACTAGGTAACAAGAACAGAATAGTCTCTAAATTCAGGAGGGATATATCCAAGTTCATATTTTGGCTCTTGTGGACTTGCTTTAACTGTCTTTAACTTCAATTTGAAATTGCATAGGAGCAGTTGATGGTCTGATCCACAATCGGCTCCTGGCCTTGTTTTGGCTGAAGATATTGAGATTTTCCATCACCTCTTGCCACAGATATAGTCAATATGATCACTGTTTATTCCATCTGGAGAAGTTCCCATGTATAGCTGCTGTTTGTTCTGTTGAAAAAATGTATTTGCAATGAGTAAGTTGTTGGTCTTGCAAAATTCTATCATGTGACTTCCAGCATCATTTCTGTCACTAAGGCCAAATTTTCCAACTACTGGTGATTTTTGTTTGTTTCCAACTTTTGCATTCCAGTCACCAGTGATAATTAACGCATCCTGATTACATGTTCAGTCAATTTCAGACTACAAAAGCTGACACAAATCTTCAATTTCCTCATCTTTGTTTCTGGTAGTTGTTGCATAAATTTGAATAAGTCATATTAACTGGTCTTCCTTGTAGATGTATGGATATTATCCTATCACTTGCAGGATTGTACTTCAGGACAGATCTTGAAACATCCTTTGTGATGATGAATGCCACACCATTCCTGTTCAAATTGTCATTCCTGTCATAGTAGACCACATGGTGGTTTGATTCAAAATGGTCAAACCCAGTCCACTTCAGCTCACTAATGCCTAGGAAGGAGCTCTGGTAGCGTAGTGTCTAAGGTACTTGACCGCTAACCAGAAGGCTGGCGGTTCAAACACACCAGCCACTCCTCAGAAGGAACATTGCACAATCTACTTCCATAGTGATACCACCTCAGAAATCCAAGGAAGTGTCTCTATGATTTGGGTCTGACTCGGTTGCACATAACAACAACAACAACATAAATGCCTAGGATATCAATCTTTATGCACTCCATTTCATTTTTGACAACTTCCAATTTCCTAGATTCGTGCTTTGTACATTCCATGTTGTGATTATTAATGGATGTTTGCAGCTGCTTCTCCTCAATTTGAATTGTGCCACATCAGCAAATGGAGGTCTCAAAAGCTTTACCCTATCTATGTCATTAAGTCTGGTTCTACTCTTTAGCTCCTGTTTAGCAGAGAACTAAGATTGAGCAATAACAAATTATGGGTAACATTGAGAAGAATCGGAACATTTAATAAGAATAAGAACACTTAATTGTGATCTTGAGGAACCTGTACATAGACCAGGAGGCTGTGATTTGAACAGAAGAAGGAGCTAGTGCATGGTTTAAAATCAGGAAAGGAGTGTGTCAGGGTTGTATCTTTTACCACTCTTATTCAATCTGTATGCTAAGCAGATAATCAGAGAAGCTGGACTATATGAAGAAGAGCATGCCACTGGGATTGGAGGAAAACTCATTAACAACCTTCAATATGTAGATGACACAACTTTGCTTGCTGAAAGTGAAGATGACTCAAAGCACTTATTGATGAAGATTAAAGATAACAGTCTGCAGTATGGATTACATCTCAACATAAAGAAAACAAAAATCTTCACAACTGGACTAATAAGCAGCATTGCAATAAATGGAGAAAAGATTGATGTTGTCAAAGATTTCATATTACTTGTTTCCACAATGAACACCCATGGAAGAAGCAGTCAAGAAATCAGATGACATACTGCACTGGGCAAATCAGCTACACATGACCTCTTTAAACTGCTGAGGAGCAAAGATGTCTCTTTGAAGACTAAGGTGCAACTAACCCAAGCCATGGTATTTTCAATTACCTCATATATCTGTGAGAGCTGGACAATGAATAAGGAAGACCAAGGAAGAGCTGATGCTTTTGATTTATGGTATTGGTGAAGAATACTGAAAGTACCACAGACTGCCAGAAGAACAAACAAATCTGTCCTGGAAGTACAGCCAGAATGTTCCTTGGAAGCGAGAATTGTCAGACTTTGTGTCACCTACTTTGGTCATGTTGTCAGAAGGGACCATTTCCTGGAGAAGGATATCATGCTTGGTAAAGTGGAGGGTCAACAAAAAAGGAGAAGGTCGTCAGTGAAATGGATTGACACAGTGGCGGCAATGATGGGCTCAGCTATAGCAAGGATTGTGAGGCTAGCACAGGACCGGAAAGTGTTTCATTCTGTTGTACATAGGGTACCTATGAGTCAGAGCCAACTTGATGGCACCTAACAAGAACAACAAGGTTGAACAAGGAAGAATCCTTATATTTAAAGTCACTTTGCATATTATTTATCTAATATTTCTAAATTAGTTTTAATATAATCTTTTAGAACTTAAACTACTTTTTGCTGTGATTTGTCATATTAATTAGAACTAGCTATGTTATGTATCAATTACTGTGTAGTTGATCAGCGCTTTAAAAAACATACCAAATTTTATTTTCATCTCTAAAGTCAGTCAATAATCTTTGAAGCTTAATACTACTTGTAAGATTGAGTCAGTTCACTGTAAAACATGAATATGAAATAATGATCACACCAACATATTTTAGTACCAATTTTAAGCAGTATTTTCAAGAATATTTTTTAAAAAGTGGTAAGAAAAGATTTGCAGAAGTTGTCATTTCTCTGATGGAAATTAGGAACTTAGTATAATTTGGATAGATTCAGCAAGTTGACTAGGTCTTTTCTGTTGCACATGTGTTTTTAAGCTTATCAGGATATTTTTTTGTATGTAATTTGAATTACTTACAGTGCTACTTTGAATCACTGAATGAAAGCACCTTTTCAAGTAGATATTTATGATTTTGCCATTTTGTTTGTAAAGGGAAAATTTCTGAAACCTTCTATTATCCCTGTTTTTGTCTTTTAAAATTATATTTTATAGTGTACAACTGTTTCACTATCCTAGTTGTCTTCCAATCTATTTATAGTCTATTTATTTATGACATCTTTTTATAAGTTATCAGTTTTTATATATCTCTCTCCTTTTCCATAAATGAACACTTTGCTCAAAAATTAATGTAAAGTAGATGATAAGTGGCCTCGTAAATCAGAGAAGGACTCATATAAAGATTATTTTATGAAAAGTCATAATTTTGTTTAGCCTATATGTCAGTACAGCTGTCCAAGCCACTTTTAGTAAAGTAGCAATGTTATAAATAGAAAGGAGGAAAGCTGTTATGACCTTGATTAATAATGAATAATCTGACCATGAATCTAGGCTTACAAATCTTGAAAAAACTCATGCTTCTTGTAATAAATTAAACCTACATTTCCAATCATCTAGTCTCTTTTTCCATTTGAAACCAATGGCAAATTGCGTCCTCATTTTCACAATGGAACTGGAACAGATCTTTAATTTTACAAGTGTTACATATCCTTTTACTGTAAAAGAAATTATTCTTTTTATTTATATTTCTAATACTGGAGCTACATTGTGTGGAAACTTACTTCACTTCCAAAGATCTTACTTAATAACAGAGGCCTCCACTGTTCTAAATGCTATGAAATAATTTTTAATATCTGAAAATGAATGGTTTGCTGAAAATATTATGTTGAGCAATAACCATGTGTTTGTAAGTAAACATTCTAAAGATCTGTTTCATGAAAAATTGTAAAATATGGTTGAATTCCTTAAGATTTATATGAGTATTATTGTATTCTCTAGTGCCCTTTTGGAAAACAACAACCACCACAAAAATATATCAAAAAACCCTACTACAAAGTGGTTTAGGGTTTCAGGATGCAGTTTACTTTTTTATGATCCAAGTTGAAAAATTCTTTCAAGGGGAAAAAGTTTATTAAAGGGGTTACTTTACTAATAGGGTAATAGGAGGTAACTATTTTTCTGGAAAAAGAAGACAGGTACAATTTTCCCAAAATTTTGAGATGAAAAAGCAATATTGCTAAGGAATTCCCTGAGTACAGCTGCAGGATAAATATTATTCACCACCTACTTTGGCTTATCTACTTTGCTCATGTTGTCGGAAGGGACCATTCCTTAGAGAAGGATATCATGCCTGGTAAAGTGGAGGGTCAGCAAAGAAGAGGAAGACCCTCAATGAGACGGATTGACCCAGTGGCTGCAATGATGGGATCAACCATATGAAAGATTGTGAGGATGGTACAGGACTGGGAAGTGCTTCACTCTGTTGTACATGGGTCACTATGAGTCAGAATCAACCAGACAGCACTTAACAACACAACAACAAAGATTATAGCATTGAAAACACTAGTGGGGGGTTCTATTCTTGTCCTATAGGCTTGCTATGAGTAGGCATTAACTTGACAGCAAGGGCAATGGGATATCCACTTGGTTGGAATCAAGCAAACTCTGGGTATCTCATGCTGCTGGTGGGAGACTGATGGCCTGGTTGATTTTAATAGAAGTATCACCTGTGAGGATGTCTCTGGACATGGCTAAGGAAATCACAGAACAGACTTCTTTACGTGAGTAAGTGAAAAGAGAAGCAGTGAAAAGTTTTTTTTTTTTAATAATTTGATGACAAGTATATTTGAAGTGCCACATTTATTGGTTACCTCATTAAAAGGCCAGTTTTAGAGGAACATCTTAATAAAACCTTGTAGATAGATCAGAGTTAATTCAAGGTATAAATTCATGATTGACTAAATGAAAATAATTAAAAATCAGTGAAGAAGATGTTGGATAGTATACAAGTGTTATAATGCTTGATAGTGCAATGAACTTTCCTCAATCATTATCATTTACATTATTTTAACAGCAGTATTTTTCTTCTGGCAATGTTTTTTCTCTGATAATTTTAATTTGGGCTTTCACCAGTATTTCTCAGATTATAATACATGGTATAACTCTTTTAGAATTCCCAGTGTGTTGGTCAAAATGCATACTGCTGAGTCTCAATCAAGATGTGTAAAATAAAATCTCAGAAAATTGATGTCCAGGAATCTGTGTTTTTAAAGCTTTCTAAATTATTGTTATTTACTAATGTTTAAGAACCACTGACTTCAACTATGGATACAACACGGCCATGTATGATTGAGAAATCTGGTGATAACATATGAAATAATAGTTTCCAGTTCCTTGAGGAAGGAATAATACTATTTTAAATTCAATCTATAAATTGTAATCTGTGAAGCCACAGGAGACACAGCACTATAATTATTATGTAAGCAGGCTATGCATTAATATCTTTACTTTGCTGTTTCACAAGAACTTTTGAAATATATGACAAATTCTAAAGAACTGGTACACAACTCCAAAAACCAAACTCACTGCCATGGAGTTGGATCCGACTCATAGCAACCTCTCTTTGGGTTTCCGAGGCAGTATCACTGCAGAAGTAGATTGCCCAGCCTTCTGTCCAAGGAGTGGCTGGTGGGTTTTAACAGCCAGTCTTCTGGTTAGCAGTCAAAGGCCTTAGGCACTATGCCACCAAAGCTCCTGGTACACAACTAGATGGTCTCAAAATGCATGAAAAACTTAATGTATGATCTGGTTTATTATGTCAAACAGCATATTGACTGCTAAGAATTTCATGAAAGCATAATATACAATGCATTCCAATTTAATGTACAGAATCATATTTCACAGATCAAAAAGTGGTTAATTTTACATCTAAAAATAAAATACATTTATAAATGCATTTTATAATACTGAATGCTTTCTAGTTAATCTCAATTATTATTATTGTAAAAGCAATTTTTGTAGGAAATTGTAGTAAGTCCTTTCTACATTTTTATTACAGCCACAAGTAAAATTTAAGTACAGATAACTTTTTCATTAATAATAAAATACTTCTGGAAGAAAATGACAAGGCCTCTGTGGTCTTAGCAATGTTTATAAGCCCTGTTTTAAATTTAAGGAAAATTCAAATTAATGTAGGTTAAATGCTGCTCTCAGAGTCATTTATGAAGTCTGTGAGAGACAGAATTAAAATCAAGAGTGAATAGAAATATATGCTTATTAAATACAGGCAGTGGATCCATACCCAGCTTATTAGTAGCAGAATATTTGAATTATTATTACTATTTTAGTTCCAATGTGTGTGTGTACATGTTCATGCACACATTTATCAATGCTCCACATTAATTGCTATCAGAACTGTTAATTTTCTAATTTTACAATGTTATTTAATGATAACTATGCTTAATAAACTAGAAAGAAATCTGTTTACCATGGCACCACCTTCACCTGGACTTACAGGCTCAGAAGAGAGACTGATTATTCTTTTAAAAAGTCAGACTCTGGACTTCAAGTAAGATGAGGAATAGGAATACAAGCAGCCCAGACCTTCTTCAACAAAGAAAAACCAAATGACAGAGATACAGAAGATAATCCTGGAGCCCTGAGCTTTGAAAGGAACTATGCAGAAGTAGATTAGGCACCAACTAGTGGAAAAACCTGAATGCAAGCAGTGAGTACAGAGACAGATGGAGTTTTGGACTGTCAGTTACTGTCAAGGGACCCACAACCTGAATATATCCTAGTGGTATTGGGATTTGAGAATTGACCTAAAGATCAATCTCAGTTACCAAAAGCTGCAGGGACGACTGCACTGGTGGCTTACGACTAAGAAAGGAAACATCAAGGAGGGAGACAACCTGAGCTGTTGGCTTTCCCCGTCCAGAAGGTGAAGCCAATTTGATTGTTTACATGCAGCAGGCATTTTGAATATTTAAAGTGACTGAGGGTGCAGCCATTTTGAATGTTTACAAGCAGTGGCCATTTTGGATATTTAAAGTGACCAAGGGCACAGCCATTTTGAATATTTAAAAGTGGCAGCCATTTTGGGTATTTAAAGTGTCCAAGGGGGCAACCATTTTAAATCTTTAGAAGTGGCAATCATTTTGGATTTTAAATTGTT
Source organism: Orycteropus afer afer (assembly GCF_000298275.1). Lineage (NCBI taxonomy): Eukaryota > Metazoa > Chordata > Mammalia > Tubulidentata > Orycteropodidae > Orycteropus > Orycteropus afer. Next base: position 2,111,049 of record NW_006922031.1, on the reverse strand, counting down.
AGCATCCTCATTCAAATTCCAGGGACCCAGGAATAGGCTCTGTTTGCCAATGGGAGCAGGAACATATGAGAGGCTGACAACAGGAAAGGAGACAGATGGTGAGTGCATAAGTGCTGCCCACTAGCAAACAGAGGAGCACAGCACAGCACCTTGCTTGAGTAGATATACAAACAAAACAAAGAAAATAAAAATCTTAGGCAAGTCATTCCAACATACAATCACCAATTAAATATAAACACAAAAAATGTCACAATGCCACTGAAACAAAAGAGCATAACAGTCCACACAAAGAAGCAAGATAAAGTACAAGAAACTGGAGACCAGGATACAGATACAAAACACATCCCTGAGGAAGACACAGCATTTGAACTCCCTGATAAATAATTCAAAAGAATTATTTTTAGGTATCTTCAACGAATTGAGAGACAGATCAAGGAAAACACAGAGAAAATCCTAGAAAAATTTCAAAAGACAATACAAGAACAAAATGACAAAATAAATGAAAAATTAGAAATGATACAAAATCTACACACAGAAATCCAGAAGATTAATACTCAATTTTCAGAAATAGATAAGACATTGAATGGGCAAAGGAGCAAAATTGAATCAATGAAAGTCAAAATTAGTGAGATTGAAGGCAAATACCTGAACACTTCTTTGGAAAGAGATAAATCAGAAAAAAAGATCAAAACAAAATGAAGAAAGCCTAGGGTTTATGTGGGATACCATCTAAAGGAATAACTTACATTTAATCAGAATTTCAGAACAGGAAGAGAAAAATAAAACCACTGAGAAAATTGTAGAAGATTTGTTGGAAGAGACTATTCCTGGTATGATGAAAGATGAGAATATATCCATTCAGAAACTCCAATAAACCCCAAATAGGATAGACTCCGGAGAAAATCACCCAGACATATCATCATCAATCTTTCCAAAACCAAAGACTAAGAAAGAATCATGAGAGAAGCATGGGAAAAATGAAAAGTTAGCTACAAGGGGCAACCAATAAGACTAAGCTCAGATTTTTCAGCAGAAACCATCCAGGAGAGGAGACTAAGGGATGATACATATAAAACCCTGAAAGAGAAAAATTTCCAACAAATTATGTGCCTGGCAAAATTGTCCCTCAAATATGATGGTGAAATTTGGACATTTCTAGATAAGCAGAAATTAAGGGAATTTGTTAAAACCAGACCAACTTTACAAGAGATGTTAAAGGAAGCCATTTGGACAGAGAAGCAATAATAGCCAACAAAAACTGACCATTAACACACATGATGACATAACCCAGAAATCAACCCAGCTATGGAAGCATCCAAAGTAAATAAACCTACAAGATTGTAAACAGGGAACCAGAGACATCAATTGACAAATGAGGACAACTACAAACCAAAAATAGGGAAAAACTGTGTTGTTACAGAACTTCTAGGTGGTAGGGAAGTCAAGACAACTTCAAGAAAGAATGGACTGTTCTAAACTTGGGAAGAAAACTATAAATCAAAGGGTAACCTCAAAGAAAAATGATAATCCTTCACATCAAAATAAAAAAGATGAGTTCCAGCAAGATGGTAGACTAGGTAGAAGGACTGCACAGACCCTCTTCAACAAAGAAAAGGGAAACCAATTAACACAGACACAGAAGATAATCTTGGATCCCTGAGCCTTGAAGTGAAGGATACAGAAGTGGACTAAACCCCAACTATCAGAAGAATTGGCGTGAAAATACCAAAAAAAGGAGCTATACGGAGCTGTGGTCTGACAGTGCCCTGAACGACCCTGACTGTACAGGAGGCTTGGAGATTCCCGACAGGTGGTAGGACCTAAGAATTAACCTAAAAATCACCTTGCTAGACAGAGACTGCACAGACTGTGCATGGTGGCTGGGGAACACACAGAGAAAGTGAAGAGAAGAGTGGGCTGAGTTGTGGACTTTTGCCGGTCTGGAGGTTGCTGCCATTTTGTAGGTTTAAAAAGCAGCTTGACTATTTTGGATATATAAACAGACAGACCTCTCACAGATTCCTGTGGTGGTAGGACTTAAGAATTAATCTAAAAATCACCCTGCTAGCCAGGGACTGCTCAGAGGACTGTGCACGGTGGCAGGGGAACAAATGGAGAAGGTGAAGAGAAAGGTGGGCTGAGCTG
>NW_006922031.1:2079702-2101916 GCF_000298275.1 Orycteropus afer afer | reverse complement strand
CCCTGGAGAGAACAATCATGGGAGAAGGAAGGGCTGCTTATGCACAGGGAGACAGTTCAGAGAGCAGGAGAGTATGGAAAGATGGACACTGGGAAGAGGTAACTATGGGGAGGAAGTGGGAGGGGAGCTGTTGCATTTGTGGTAAACTGTGGCCAATGACGTGAGGCAAAGTATATGTGAACTGCTGTATGGAAAGAGAATTTGCTCTGTAAATTTTCACCCAAATAAAATAAATAAATAAATAAATAAATAAATAAATAAATAAGATAACCAGGGCAAATATTTAGCAAATACTAAAACAATAGCAATGAAGGAAGTGATAACACGATTCATAAGCAAAATGAGCTCAGCATAGAACATTATAATGAACAAAGAAATTGATATCACGAAAAAGCACATAACAAAATTACAGCAGTAAGTTCATATTTGCTGAACATTACACATCTGGGAAGGGACTTATCTCTAAGATTTATAGAAAACTCTAATGCCTCCACAGCAAAGGGATTATCATTCCAATTGAAAAATGGGCAGAAGACATGAATAGACACTTCACCAAGGGAGATATTCAGGTGGCCAGCTAATTCCTGAAGAGATGTTCACAATCATTGGCCATCAGAGAGATGCAAATCAAAACAACGAGATACCCTCTCACCCTAGCACTGATGGCAAAGTTCAAGGAGACAGAAAATATCAAATTCTTGTGGAGATGTGGAGAGATTGGGACTCTCATACACTGCTGATGGCACTGTGAAGTGATACAATCACTGTTGAAAGCAATATGGCGATTCCTTAGAAAACTGGAATTGGAGATACCATTTGACCCAGCAATCCCATTACTATGTATATATCCTAGAGAGGTGAGAGCCAGGACAGGAACAGATATATACTCACTCGTGTTCATTGCAGCACTATTTACAATAGCAAAAAGATGGAAACAACCTACATGCCCATGAGTGGAAGAGTGGATGACCAAACTATGGTACATACACATATTTTGGGATGCTAGCAGCACTAAAGAATAATGTAGTGTCTGAAAAACCCCACATAATATGGATGAACTTGGAGGACATTATGCTGAGTGAAATAAGCCAATCACAGAAAGAAGGACAAATACAGTATTAGTTTGTTGTTGTGGAGGGTCAAGGAAAGGTTTATATATGGAGGGAAACTTTATTTGTTGGTTGCCAGGAGTGGGAGGGGAGGGGAGGAGAGGTAACAATACAAAAAAAAAAAAAAAAATGCATTGACCCATGTCGCTTTAGTTTTGTGTATTTCACTATACATAAATTATATTTCAATAAAATTCATTTAAAAAAAAAATTCAGACTCTGATTCAAAGTTTTGATACCTCTGATAAAAGACCATAATAGTCAAGTAAGTTTTTATATATCAACGTTTTTGGAAGAGAAAATCCATATATCAATGTAAAACTCTTGAGTTTTTCAAAAATCCAGGATTTTAAAATTCTAGTAAAAAAAGTAGCATGGTGACAAGTCTTTCTCTCCTTATTTTTAAACCTACTAGAGGTTTTAATAATAGTTTGAATCATATGTTTCATACTTATAATTCTGTTCAATTGAAAATTATTCAGTTTTATGAGAGAGAAAGAGATAAAGGCATGGAAACACAACCAAATGGCTTAGATATTTTCTTTCCTTCTTTTGTTCCCTCTCTCCCACCCTCCTTCCCTCCTTCCCTCCCTCCCACCTTCTCTCCCTTCCTTCCCATTCTTTTTAATTCATTATCAGAGAGAAGCTCTGGTGGTGCAGTGCCTAAGGCATTTGACTGCTTACTAAAAGGCTTGTGGTTCAAACATGCCAGGCACTCCTCAGGAGAATTGAGCAATCTACTTTCATAGAGATACTGCCTCAGAAACCCAAGGAGAGGTCACTATGAGTCGGATCCAACTCATGGGAGTGAGGTTTTTTTTTTAGAGAGAGAATATTTTTATTGGGATTTCAAAAGGTAATAGAATCATTTTTTAATCAATGGTGACTTCTATACAGGATACAGGTGCACATCAAAATATTGGCTGGTATAGTGAGACTAGAGAATAAGCTAAGAATTTTCTAACTGTTACTTCCACCCTTAAGTCAAGTCCTTGGGATGCACTCAAGGGAGAGGAGAAATTTACCTACACACAGTCTGCACACAGTTGCAAGATTTCCCTCCCTGGCACCCAGTCTGGCACAGAGGCCTTGAAGAATGTTTGGTGGCATCTAATTTTGTTTTGGAGTCCCTGGGTGATACAAAGTACAAATGTGCTTAGATGCTACCCAAAAAGCTGAAAGTACAAGTCCATTAGAGATTCCTCCTAAGATAGGCCTGTCGATCTACTTCTGAAAAAAAAGAAAAAAAAAAAAAAGTAAAAAAAAAATAAATAAATGCCCATAGAAAATTGTATGGAACATAGTTCTACTCTGACACATAAGGGGTCACCATGAGTTGAAGTTGACTTGAGGGCAAGTGTTTTGGGGGTATTGGTGGTGCAGTGGTAGAATTTTTGTCTTCTATGCAGAAGATCTGAGTTTGCTTCTCAGCATATCCACCTCAAGCACTGCCACTCCCTGTCTGTTATTGAAAACTTGCCCATTCTTGTGAGTCAGAAGGTTTCAAGGGAGCTTCCAGACTAAGATGGCCTAGAAAGAAAGGCTTTGTCATCTATTTTTGAAAATCAGCCAATGAGAACCCTTTGGATCACCATGGTTAATCCACAGATCAGTAGGATTTTGTTTCATTGTGCTTGGTGTCATCTTGAGTGAGAGTTTGATTTGATAGCAGTTTAAGAAGTTCTGGTGGTAAAGTGAGTAAGCATCTAGCTTCTAAACAGAAGGTCAATGCTTCAAATCCACCAGCTGCTCCATGGAAGGAAGATGGGGCAATCTACTTCCATAGATATTCCTCATTCCATGCCCTCTTCTGAATCGAGCTTGAATTTCTGGCAGTTCCCAGTCAATATGCTGCTGCAACCATTTTCCCATTATCTTCAGCAAAATTTTACTTGAGTGTGATATTAATGATGTTGTTCCACAATTTTCACATTTTTTTGCATCACCTTTCTTTGGAGTAGGCACAAATATCCATTTCTACCAGTCAGCTGTCCAGGTAGCTATCTTAGAAATTTCTTGGCATAAACCAGTAAGCACATCCAGTGCTGCGTCTATTTATTGAAACATCTCAGTGCATATTCCATCAATTCCTAGAGCTTTGTTTTTTTGCCATTTTCTTCAGTGAAGCTTGCACTGCTTCCTTCAATACCATTGTCTTTTGATCCTATGCTACATCCAGAAATAGCTGAACATTAACAAATTCTTTTGGGTATAGTGATTTTGTGTATTCCTTCCATCTTTGATGCTTCCTGCATCATACAATATTTTGCACATAGAATCCTTCAATATTGCAACTTGAGCTTTGAATTTTTCCTCCAGTTCTTTCAGCTCAAGAAATGTCGAGTATGTTCTTCCCTTTTGATTGTCTAAATATGAATCTTTGCACATTTCATATAATAATTTACTTTTTCTTATTGGACAATCTATTTTCGTGTTTATTGTTGTTATGTGCCATTGAGTTATCTCCGACTCATAGTGACCCCTCCTTGGGTTTCTGAGGTGGTACTCGACAGAAGTAGATTGCCTGGTCTTCCTTCCAAGGAGTGGCTGGTGGGTGTGAACTGCCAGCCTTGGGTTAGCAGTCAAATATCTTAGGCACTACACCACCAGAGCTCCTCGAAAACCCAAGGAGAGGTCACTATGAGTTGGATCTGACTTGACAGCAGTGAGTTTGGTTTTTTTTGGTTTTCTTGAGCTTCCAGCTAAAATCTTCTGTTCAGCTCTTTTATTGAACCATTTCTTCCATTTGCTTTAGGTACTTTTTGTTTAAGAGCATGTTTTAGACTCTCTTCTGACATCCATTTTGTTTTTTTCCTTTTTTCCCTGTCTTTTTAGTGACCTTTTGCTTTCTTCACATAGGATGTTCTTGATGTCATTCAATAACTTATCGGGGTTCAGTCATTGGTGTTCAGTGCATCAAATCTGTTCTTCAGATGGTTTCTAAATTCAGGTGGGATATAATCAAAGTCATATTTTGTCTCTTGTGAACTTGTTTTAATTTTCTTCAGCTTCAACCAGAACTTGCAAATAAGCAATTGATGGTGTGCCTCACAGTTAGCTCCTTGCCTTGCTTTGTTTGAGATATTGAGATATTCCATCCCCTCTTTCCAAAGATGTATGATTCCTATGTATTCCGTCTGGCAAGTTCCACATGTATAAATGACATTTATGTTGATGAGAAAGGTATTTGCAATCAATAAGTCATTGGTCTTACAAAATTCTATCACATGATCTCCAGCACCAAGTCTATAACCAAGGCCATATTTTCCAACTACCAATGCTTCTTCTTAGTTTCCAAGCTTCACATTCCAATCACCAGTAATTTTCAATATACCTTGATTGTACATTTGGTCAATTTCAGACTGTAGAAGTTGTTAATTTTGTTTTAATTGTTTCATCTTTGGCTTTAGTGATTAGTGCATAAATTTGAATAATAGTGTTATTAACTGGTCTTTCTTGTAGGCTTAGGGATATTCTCCTATCACTGACAGCATTGTACTTTAGGATAGATCTTGAAACATTACTTTTGATGATGAATGTGACACCATTCCTCTTCAATTTTGTCATCCCAGCATAGTAGACTTTATGATTATCAGATTCAAAATGGGCAATATCAGTCCACTTCAGCTCATTAACGACTAGGATATCAATCTTTATGTGTTACATTTCATTTTTGACAACTTCCAATTTTCCTAGATTCATACTACATACATTCCACATTTCAATTATTAATGGATGTTTGCAGTTTTTCTTAACATTTTGAGTTATGCCCCATTAGGCAATTGAAGGTCCCAAAAGCTTTATTCCATCCACGTCATTAAGGTTAATTATTTTGAGGAGGCAATTCTTCCTTGTCATATTTTGAGTGTCTTCCAACTTGAGGGGTTCATCTTCTGGTACTGTATCAGGCAATATGTTGTGGCTGTTCATAAAGATTTCCAGTAATATATCAGACAGTGCTTCACTGCTATTCATAATGTCTTCAGTGGCCATTTTTTTTTTTTTTTCCAGAAATGGATGGCCCCATCTTTCTTCCCAGTCTATTTTAGTCTGGAAGCTCCATTGAAACCTGCCCATCATAGGTAACCCTGATGGTACTTAAAATACTGGTGGCATAGTGTCCAACCTCACAGCAACACACAAGCTACTACAGTAAGATAAACCAACAGACAAGTGGTGGTAGGTGAGCTTAGGTAAAACAAAACAAACACTTTTTTGGGCCCTGAGAAAAACACAGACCTTATGAAACTTACACTTTCACTCCTAAGTAGATTTAATGAGTTTGTGGAATTTCTCCACAGGTTACCAGGTATAATCAGAGCAGCATTTTATGACACATAAGATTAGGGGAATAGCACAAGGTTCCACCTGCCTCTGTTATCTCCCCTCTGACTCCATGGAGACACTGTTTTCCCACAGCCCACCACTCCCACCAGGTTCCTTCTCCAGGGTGAGAGTAGGAGTTGCAGGGACCATGATGAAATATAGAGCATAAACATTGTCTAAAGACATAATAGTTATGCAAGTTTAGATGATGGTCACCATAAGAAAATACAGGCCCAGATTTGCTATAGCTTTGTATTTTTCAGTAGAATCCAAATCATCAGCCTTTCTGGGTGAAAAATCACTAATTTATAATTATTAATTATTTTATTCATACTTTATAATTACTTGTTAATAATTTGCAATTATTATTTTAATTATAAATATATTAATTAATTATAATCATATTAATTTATAATTTACAATTATTTTGTCATGGAGACAAAACCAAAGAAGTCTATGAGGTATAATTGGTCTGAAGGCCTCTAAGTTGGGTTCTTTGTAGGTAAAGAGACAAGACAAGTGGTGCTGAGGCTTCAGGAATCTCTTACATCTATATGGTGCCTTTATGTAGGCTAATCTACCAGCCTGTCACCAGATAAGTCTCTCTTCCATCCTTTCTGGGCACAGAGTAAATTGGCACATTATAGCAACACTGCTGTCTTCCACTAGGTGCATTTCCTCTCCACTGCATCTTAAAAACCTTTGATTTCTTTGTGGATGTGCTGTCTCTTTACAAGAGTGTAAGATTCTTAATGGCAGGTACCACCTGCATCCTTTAGAACCTAACGGGGTCGTCTGTACTTGTAGTTCCCAAGGAAATACATGTTGAATGTAGATTATCATCTGTCATCTGAAAAACACTATGAGGAAGAGGCTATTATTGTTCCTATTTTACAAATGGGATAAGTAAAGCTTAGACATTATGTAATCTGTCCAAATTCAGCCAACGCATGGTAAAAGTGAAAAGTTTTTTGACTCTAGGGGCTGTACTCTGAGCTACTACAGAAGGCATTCTGCCTAATGTCTTTCCCACATCATCAATTTTACCATGTTTAACATAGTGGAAAAACTAAACATTTCAGGAGAAATATAGTACATTGAATATGCTAACTGATTTCTAGTTTCCAGGGACTGCTGTTGAATTAAAAAAATCTCTTCCATAGTAATTCTATTGTCACAACGTTGTGCAATTATTATTATGTCTCTTTACTAATATGTGAACTTGTTTAGAAGAGTTAAGTAACATTTTCAACACCAATAAACAAGGATGTTAGGATTCAAAGCCTGATATTTAAACCAGAGCCTAATAATTCAATATTCTTTATATACAGATATCTCAAATCAAGAGACCATGTAGTAAACTAGCCTTTCTTCTACTTAAGAAGAATTGCTGCCCACTCTTCTCAAAAGGCAGATATCAAATAAATCTTGTTACTTTAGATGTACTCCTACCTTGCTGCTTTTATGCAGAAAATTTTGAACTCTAGACAATAGCATGGGCTTGTACACATTTTTTTAAATTTTATGTTTTGAACAAAAAATAGAAGGTAATTACTAGAAGGTTTATTAAACTTATTTAATATGTAAGGGGAAGAAAACAAAGAATGTTTTATAACTTAACTAGACAAACAACCATTTTTTTTCTGGAATTTTTTATTTCATGTCTAAACTTCTAAGAATTTAAGAAGTTTTGAAAAGTTTTCATTCAACAATTTATCATTATAATATCTGACTTATTGTCACCAAGCATTGCTTTTATTTTGAATTTATAGTCCCTTTTGTTCTCTCTTAAGAGTAGTTTGACTCTGAAGACATTTGTCTTCTCTAGCCAAATATAATAATGTCATATGACATAGATCTTTTGGGTCCTAGAATTTTCTTTCTCTCAATTGTTTACCAATTTTGTTTCAATGACAGAAATCTTGAAGCTGGAAATCAAAGTATTATTTGAGTCTCAGAAATGCTGTAATTAATTTGATTCTAAAATGATGGGTAATTTTATTACTGTATATTTTCTGTGCTCCCTAGTGGACTTTTTATATAACAAATATGTCTCTAAGAATGTCCACATGGATTTTCAATTTAAGAAAATGAAAAAGATTGCTAAACAAGTGTGCAGAATGTTCAGTCCTTCTGAAACCTTTATTTTGATTTCTAATCTAAACAATAATAAAACAAACAATTTGAGCCATAATCTAATGCAAATTGTTGGGCAAGTATCAAAAAAGATAAAAGGTTTCAGGAATGCCAGAAAGAGGAAGTAAAAAAAAAAAAAAAAGATAAAGGAAAAAATGAAAGAAAGTATTGGCAAGAAAAATTCTTTAAGAGATTCAACAATGTTAAAGCAACTGAAAAACAGTGCCTAAATGCATGGCTCCTTTCAGCAAGCAATTTTCTGCAAAGATGTCATTGACAAACGTAAGTACAAAAATAATCACTTACTGAAAGTATTTAATTTTTGAATTCATTTAAGTTCTGGGACTTGACATGATTTGCTCTTTAAAGTTAAGTAAACAAGGCAAAGTTGAGCTCCTAAGAATGTCAATACTTGACCAAAACATGATATTTACAATTGAAAATTGAATAATAGCCAAACATTAGTCCAGAAGCTTTACTCAGAGAGCAGAAATATATAAATAGAAAGCTACAGGGGATTAGATGTTTTCTTTTTCTTATAGGATGCTGTGATCACTGCTCTTGTGGCAACCCATGAATACAGACACTCAGTGGTGGATAGGACTAGATCTTTAGATTCAGCCATGACTGTGCTATTATCTTTACCCAGCACTACACAGCTGAAGAGGCAAAAGCTATTCTGGAGTTGTTTTATTTTAAAGAAGACATTAACAGCTATGGATTGACTAATTCAGATCTCCTTATCTTCCTACTAATTCCCTGCTACACATAGATATCTGTACCGATATTACAGTAATGTATTATATTGAATGAGAAAGGTGTTAAGGCAGATCTGGAAAAAATGTTAATGTAGGAAGAAAGAAAAATACAATAAATGAAAGAAAAAAAGAGAGAGAGAAAGAAAGGTGGACATCAAGGCTTTAAAATATACACTGTTGTATCCACAGAAACGGAGCCAAAAGCACTATTGAGTTAAACTAAGAGATGAGCTCTTAGTATAGAATAAATTGTATTAATCTCTCAGTTATCTTAGAAACTCCACCTGCACCTATTGATAATGAAAGTATGATGAGAAAATCCCTTATGAGATGAAGTAAATAGCATAATAATTAGAGGCAAAGAGACATATGGTCTAGTTAGAGCCAATTTGGTGGAAGATTAAAGGAAGCATTTTGGAGGAGGACTGTGCAGGCAGCCCAGGTAGAGATTTTGAGAGGGGAGAGGGAAAATAAGAAGAAGGACTCCAGCCTGTAGGTATTCCAAGGTTTAAATCTCGATTTTCCCTTTGCTTAAGATTTCATTCTTACTCATTATTGTTGCATCACTTAGGATTCTGGTAGGAAAAAGATGCTCAACTGGAGTAATTAAAGAGAGCTTAATGAAGAGACTCTTTACATAGATCTTTGCAAAGTTAAAGGAGCCCTGGTGGCACAGTAGTTAAGTGCTCAGACAGTAGTTCAAACCCACCAACTACTTCATGAGGGAAAGATGTGATAGTCTGCTTTCATGAAGATTCACAGCCTGAGAAACCTTATGGGGCAGTTATACTCTGTTTGTTGTTGTTGTTATGTGCCGTTGAGTCGGACCTGACTCACAGTGACTCCTCCTTGGGTTTCCGAGGCAGTATCACCACGGAAGTAGATTGCCCCATCTTCCTTCCAAGGAGTGGCTGGTGGGTTTGAACCGTCATCCTTCTGGTTAGCAGTCAAGTGTCTTAACCACTATGCTACCAGAGCTCCTATACTCTGTTTAGTAGGGTTAATATGAGTTGGAATTGACTCAATGGCAATGGGGATTGGTTTCTTTGGTGCAGGATTAAATAGACTCCTTAAGCATTTGGCTGCTAAGTGAAAGGTTGTTTAAATCTACCCAGGGGTACCATAGCAAAAAGGTCTGGCAATCTACTTCTTACAAACATCAACCATTGAAAACCCTATGGAGAACAGTTCTACTCTGACAACCATGGAATCACAGTGACTTAAAATTTACTTTACAACACCTGGTTTTCGGTTCAGGATTAAGGAAAACCAGTGAAGGACAATGAAGAACCCAAGCACTAGCAACAAGGAGGAGTGATTCATCCCTAGGCCTGATGTTGGGAAAGAGGTGGTTATGAGACTTTGAGAAACCCAAAGCTGTGGGAGAAGTCCCTGGTTAGGAGCTATAGCCTTCAGTGGAATAATGCAACCACTGAAACCAAGACTGTGTCAGAGAGAGAGAGAGAGAGATCTGGTGAAGCTGGGAAATATAACCAGATCTTGCACTCTGCCTGTCCTCCATTCTTTTACAGAACCTCTCACAGGATAAACAAAGCAGGAAGCCAGAGGTCAAGAGAACCTCTTCATTAAATCCACAGAGGTCATCCTCACAGGGAATAGAGCACAATGTAAAAGGGCAGAAAATGCATTTGTAAGGACTAATGGAGGCTGTTTAGAAAAGGTATAAATGCTTCCTTGCCTGATGGCCATGACATTCATTTTGAGACTTGATTTTTTTTTTTTTTTTAAATAAGTTCCAGTCATTATCTGCAACAACTTGAGATCCTAGCTGTTGTTGTTCTTAAGCACCATCAAGTTGGACCTGACTCATAGCAACTTCTCCTTGGGTTTCCGACGTGGTATCACTATGGAAGTAGATTGCCCAACCTTCCTTCAGAGGAGTGATTCTAGCTAGTGTTAGTAATATTTTACTACTAGCTTTATATTTATATTTTTATTGAGAATAAGGAAACAGAAGTTCTGATTGATCAGTAGGATTTGAAAATTGAAAGCTAAGGGCTGAGGAAGCTAGTTATATTTTTAATTCATTAATTTATTTAATTTAGAAAAAACAATTAAATTTGATAAATTCTTATATTCTTTAACTATAAACTTTTTTTTTTTTTTTTTTGGCCCTGGTTTAAAAGTGTCATGGGGGATGCATCCTACTTCCTCTGACTTCATAAGGAAGAGAGAGAATCACCACCAGCATCAGTGAAAGATTGATTCCTATGAAACAGGACAGACATAACTACTCTCTTCAACATTTTTACTAGCTGTGCCTCACACAGCACTCTCTAATTCTCTGCTGGATTCAATCATTCATTGTCATGGCCACACACAACTCACAGACAATACTAACAATTATGGGGCTTATTTGGGAAGTGGGACGTTACAATTCAGGATCAGAAATGACTCAGGATACAGTTCTTTGATCAGGACAACCACAGACAGGCCTCTCTCTGGCCCTCTATCTCTCCGTCCTGTAGTCCCTTTGACTGGGACTGGTCCAGCATCTGTCTTGCTCAGGCAACCATTACAAAGCTCTTTAGCTTCACCAATAAGTGCCTGGAGGCACTCTACTGCACCAGGAAGTCTCTTGCCCAAAGGTATTCAGCTTTGTTTCTCCAATGGACTGGAAACCCACTGTGCCATGACCTTCCAGTCTCCTGTTTCTGCTGCATCTGCTGTAGCCATTTCTCTGCTGCTGCTTCTAACCTTCTCTATCTCCAGTATTACAGCTTTTTGTCTCCTGGGTCTAAGAGGTTCCTTCTGCAAGGACCCCAGTGCCAAAGAACGTACTTCACACTCATCTTTTTTGGTGATTTTTAGGTCCCCCCTTTCTACCTCTTGGATGGCTCATTTAAAGCCTTGCAGGATGGCAAAATTGACCAGTTCCCTCATTAGATTTCTCTACACCTCATCTATATAAGGTGTCATGCATCTTATTTACATTATTAGCAAGCTATCCTATCCCCTTACTGAGTCACAAGCACCCAATTTACATAGTCCTACCCAGTTATTTGGTGGAAGTTACAAAGACTATGGCTGTTGTGGTTGTTGTTACATGCCATTGACACATAACGACCCCTGCTTGGGTTTGCAAGGCAGTGCCACTACGGAAGTAGATTGCTCAGTCTTCCTTCCAAAGAGTGGTTGGTGGGTTTGAACCACCAGACTTCTGGTTAGCAGTCAACCAGAGCTCCCCAAAACCTATGGCCAGAGGGCCATATTAAGTAATTTACTGCACTGCACTTTGTTACATTTCTGTATTTCAACTATCCTATTGTGATAGTTGAGGTTGTGCATTAATGTGACTGGGCCTGGTTTTGAGTGTCTGGGGAGCTGGATGTAGTTATTCCCCATGGTGAGACTGGTAATTAAATCCATGGTGGAATCTTCTAGAGTAGCTGAATAGCTGCTTTAGGGATGTGGTCTGCTTCTAGTATGTAAGAAGAAACTTTGAGGAAGGTGTCCAGCTTTCGGCTCACCTGAATCCTTCATGTAACCGAGTAATTGTTTAGTAGCGTGTCATGCTGTCTGCCAAATCTTGGCACTTTTTCTGGTCCTGAACTAGTGACCTTCTGTGTTGCTTGGTAATATTGAGATTCTTCCTTTTTTACTTGCTGACCTAGGGTTTGTCAGCCTCAGCAGCCCGCAGCTGCCTGAGTGAAGAAAGCCTCTGCTTCAGTGGGCAGGAGCAAGAGACAGAGATGAAGCCCAAGCTTTAGAGGCTTTCACCCAGTCCCTAGGGCCTGGCACTTTGAACTTGGACTTCTAGCTTTGAAAATTGTAAGAGAATAAATCCCTGTTTGTTCAAGCCATCCCATTTGTGGTATTTCTGTTACAGTAGCACTAGATAACCAAAACATATGTTTTAAGTTGTACTTCTTGAGCCATTTACTTGAGTCTCTCAGTGAGAATGAACAACTCTGGATGTAAAGACAGTTTTCTACTTTCTCGAAAAAAATCTGCAAATATTTTTCATATGAAATATGAGATTTATGATTCAAGAGGTTCTGTTCTCAAAATTTTATGTATTTAATTATTTAATCTAGTCAAATGCAGTTTATTAATATTATAGTATTAAACATTTTGATGAAGATAACTATAGGTAAATTTTAAAACCAGTACCATCTACAATGCTTATGTTTCAGGCTATGGAAAGCAGATATTTCACTACTTTGGTACTCTGTTTGAGGTGCTAAATTTCAATATCAAAGATCATGACTAACAAAGAGAAAAATATCTCCTCTGCTACTGCTAATGATAACAATAATTTAAAAAAAAAAGACTTACCGCTGTCGAGTTGATCCCAACTCATAGTGACCCATCCTTGGGTTTCTAAGGTGGTATCTCTATGGAAATATACTGCCCAGTCTTCCTTCCAAGAAGTGGCTTGTACGTTTCACCCACCAGGCTTCTGGTTAGCAGTCAAATGTCTTCGGCACTATGCCACCAGAGCTCCGGCTACTGCTAATGTTGTTATGTGCTGTCGAGTCACACCTGACTCATAACAACCCCTCCTTGGGTTTCTAAGAAAGTATCACTACAAAAGTAGATTGCCCAACCTTCATTCTGAGGAGTGGTTGGTGGGTTTGAACTGTCAGCCTTCTGGTTAACAGTCAAATGCCTTAGGTACTATGCTACCAGAGCTCCTTGCTACTGCTAATACGTAACATGAATCTCTTATTAGTATACGAAATTGTTGAATACAGGAAAATTAGTTCCTGAATATATCTGGTGCTTCTTTTATGCATTCTCTGTTTACATGTATGAATATGGCATTGCTATAATACTATGGTTTGGATCCGAGTGGGGAAACAATGTCATATAGTAAAATGAGTAGGAATTAAAATTAGGAAACTTGGATTGTCCCAACTCTGCTGCTTCCAACTGTGCATCATAAATTGGGTTTCACTTATACTCTTCCAATTTCTGTTTCTTCATTTTTTCAGATAAGAATATTCAAATAGGAATAATCACATTGAATATTTCTATTTATATATAGCATGTAATAAACATTTCCCTGTAGTAAATACACAAGTCCCTAGAAGGCACGAACAAGATGGCTATTAACTAAATGGTTGGAGTTTCAGTCCACAGAAGACTATGCAGAAAATATATTAAGGCGGGATGTAGCTGAAAAAATTAATACTTACATCTCAGCCAAGTATGCCAACATGGCATACAGACCTGCTTTGATTTGTACTCAATAGTCAAGAAAACAACAATAAAAAATCTTCATTAAACTTCAAATTGTACTAATGTAGTGTGAGTAATAATAAAAAGATTGTCCCTTTGGTTCAGACCATACCAAGTACATTTTCCCATTGACTAAAATGCCATTAAAGAGCAAGAGAACAGAAGGAAAAAAATAAAAAAGTAACAAAAAAAAAAAAGAAGGAGCTCTAATGGTGCATGAAGTCATTTGACTGCTAACCAGAAGGCAGGTGGAGCTGCTGCACGGAAGGAAGGAAGATGATGCAATCTACTTCCCTAAAGATTTACCACCTTGGAGCCCAATGGTGGGTAGCTATGCATCATAATTGGCGCTATGGCATTGGATTTTTAATTTTTATTTATTATTTTTTTTAAGAGTGAAAACTAGAAAAAAAGAACTGGCACTAAGGAGGACTATCGGAGGGCTCTCTTACAGGGCAAGTAGGTGCTGAGAATGCATCAGCAAGAAGCCTTAGAGAAGCACCACCACGTGAGAGACAGGCACTGTCAACTCCTTTCCTTCATGTCTTTTCTACAACAGTGACAATATTTGAGACCTTAACTTTTTCCTCTATATTTCCTAATCCCATTATACCCAATCACCTTTTAGCTAAAGTATAAAATTGCATTTCTAATGACTAGAAATTTAAATAAATATAAAATAGAGTATCTCAACTCTATATGTTTTCAACAAATTAGAGTTACACACCATCTCTGCTCATCTTTTTACCTAATTCAAGGAATCTCTCATTGTTTGATGACCCTGGAATTAGAGGTTTGCAAGTTTTCGGTGTGTCCTCAAAGATTCAGTTTCCTGCTGCCTGTGGAGCTGTAGCTGCTGCCTCAGTGGCCTCTTGTCTGCTGTCCTAACACACCTCAAGCCTCCAGGCACCTCCCTGGATGTTAGGTCCACACATTGAGTGTTTCTCCTTGGTGGAATTAGTAACTTTGAAATTTTATTAAAAGAGAGGACACTTCTAATAAAGTGAATAGCCCTTTTTTTTCATTTCATTATCCATGACTCATGGATACTGAAATAAATTTTAAACTCCTTAGTTTAGCAGACAAGGCTCATTCTGACTGGGTCCGTGAGAATCATTAGTTCTATCCTGCTCATTCTGAAGCACACCCTATGTTTCAGTTGTACAAACTATTTCATGTTTTTCTCTACATACTATGCTATAATGTCATCTCCCATAACACATGTGTCTTTCTTCCTTTACCTGGAATATTTCCCCACTCCATTTTTTCATTATGTATTGCTCCCTCCTAACCTAAATCTATAAATTGACAATTTATTTGTATATATATATTTTTCCTTTCTGGATTTTCTCATTTGGATATTGGGCCTTCTGTGTTAACTCCCTATTTTTATTATCTTTGCTTTCACATTTTCCATCTTTTTTTTTTTCTTTTCTATTACAAGAGTATTTCTTAACTTTATATCTTTATACCAGCTGGTATATTGAATTGTTAATTTATTCTATCAAAATTTTTGTATGTTCTGAGTGATTTTTCTGTTTTTGGCATTTTGTTGTTTTTTTCTTGCTCCTTTTATAGAACTTTCTGTCCTAGTTACAAGAATACATGCATTTCTCTTATTTCTCTGAGATTATTAATCATAATTACTGCTTTTTAATATTTTCTTCTCCCAACATTGTGTGGCTGCATTTTCCTAATTTTTTGTTTTGTATATGTTAGTTTCTTATTTTAGAATTTAAATTATATGCTTAGAAACTTTACTTAAGTGAATTGTTATTGTTTTTATCCACTGTCTATTTAAAATAGTATTCAAAACTGAATATTTATATCCGATCTTCTAAAATGTGAATGAGAAGCTTCCACTATAGACGGAGAGTGAGCCATAAACAAATTTCAGTATGGTCAAAATTATTTAAATGATTATTCTCTTACAACATTGGAATGAAGTTAGAGCTTAATGAGGGAAAGAAATTCAGTACCTTTATGTGTTAGACTGGGTTTTCTAGAGAAAGAAAAACAGTACAGCTTATATATAGAGAGAGAAAAAAAAAAAATTATGTTAGGAAAATGGCTTACACACTTATAGAAGCTGGCAAGTCCAAAATTCATGCATGAAACCTCAAACTGGAGGCTATTCCCAACTCTTGCAGCTGCAGGGGCTGAGGAGCTCAAGATTGGTAGGCAGTATACTACTGGCTGTTGACTCCAATGAATGACGAATCCAAGATCTCCAGGCCGAATGGTGGATTGTTCGCTCAAGGATGATTGTAGGCAGCACAACAGAATCCTGATCCACAGAAGAATGTCTCTTTTCCCAGGATGTCCATAAATATATTGGAAGCAGGCCACGCCCCTAGGGAAACTCTCTTTCAATGGATTGGGTGCTCAAAACAGATTCATCTGATCCCATCATGAGAACAACCACATCACAACTGCTTAAACCACACAGAATTGTGGGCCAGTCAAGTTGACCCACAGCTCCAATTATCAGTTTATAAACATTAGAAAATTAAATTACATACATCTCAGTAACCAATGGCTCAAAAAAAAAAAAATCATAAAGTATATAGGACATATTTTTAACTCAACTGAAATGACACACAGTGTATCAAAACAAACAAAAAAATAGAATGCAGCTAAAACGTTGCTTAGAGGGAATTTATAGTTATAAATGGTTATATAAGAAAAGAAGAAAATTCTCAAATAAATAATTTAAACTTTCCCTTTAAGAAACTTGAAAAAAGAAGAGATAATTAGTGCCAAAACAAGCAAAAGGAAGAAATAATAAAAATCCAAAACCAAAACCAAACTCACTGCCAATGGAGTAGATTCTGACCCATAGAGAGCCTGTTGAGTTTCCAAGTCTTTAAATATTTAGGTAAGCACACAGCCCCATCTTTCTTCCATGGAGCAGGTGGTGGGTTCAAATCACCAGACAAATGCCTTAACCACTACATCACCAGAGCTCCTTAATTATGTTCGGGGGTAGAGAGAAAATAAATAAAACAAAGTTGAGTTGGTTTTTCTTAATTAAAAAAAAAAAAAAATGGATAAAATTTTAACTAATCTCTTCAAGAAAAAGATGACAAAATAACCAAAATCAATGATAAAAGAAGATACAACACTAATTATCCTACAGAAATTAAAGGATTATAAAAGTATATGATGAACAAGTTTATGTCAACAAATTAGAAAAGGTAGATGAAATGGACAAATTCTCAGAAAGATAAAATTTGCCAAAACTGACTCAAGAACATAGAGAAAACATGAATAGATTTTTACAGATATCAAAATTAAATTTAAAATTAAATTTTTTCTGCTCATAAATCTGGTCCCAGATGGCTTCAGTGGTGAAGTCTATCAAATATTTTATGAAGAAATAGTATCAATCCTTTCCAAACCATTTTTTAAACAGAGAATTAGGAGCTACTTTGAAATTAATCCTGTCCAGCTATTATTAACTTAATACCAAAGATATCACAAGGACACTGCAGACAAATATCTTTCATGAACACAAATACAAAAGTCCTTAAGAAAAAGATAGTAAACAGAATGCAGCCACTTATAAAATTGACCACATGAAATTTCTTAAAAAAATGCAAGGATGGATTCCAAAAATCAAGAATATAAAAAAATCAATCAAGATAATACACCCCATTAATAAAGTGATACAAATACATGTCATCTCAATACATGCTGAAAAAGTAAAAAGACTTTCTTTGATAAAATACAGAAAATGTACAAAAACCTTAAATCTAACATAATATATAAGGATGGAAGATGGAATACTTTCTCCCTGAAACTGAGAACAAGCAAGGCTATCACCTCCCACTGTTCTATTCAATATTGTCCTGAGCAGTGCAGCCACTACACAAAGACATGTAAAAATAAATTAGAGGCATACAGACTGGGAAGGAGAAGAGAAAACTGTCTCTATTTGCAGATAAAATCAGTCTACATGCAGAAAATTTGAGGAATCACCAAAAATCAGTGTAGAGCAAATAAATTAGATTAACAAAGTTACAAGATCAATTTTTTAAAAAAACAATTTTATTCTGAGTACTACCCAGGGAAAACTAAACATGAAATTAAGAAAACAATTCTATTCACAGTAGCATTAAAAAGAATAAAATATCTAAGAATAACTTGATAAAAGTAAAACAGATATACTGAAAATACAAAATATTGTGCTAAGTAAAATTAAAGAAGATTCAAATAAATGGGGAGATTTCATGTTCATGAGTTACAAGATTTTTTTTTACTTGTGATTTGGGTGAATGTTTACAGAGCAAATTCATTTTTCATTCAACTGTTTATGCACATTTTATTTTGTGACATTGATTGAAATCCCCACAGTGTAAGAGCTCTTGTCCCACTTCCTCCCTGTGTTTACCCTTTTCTTGTGTCCTTCTCTTCTGTGCATTCCTGAGGACTGAGCTTTTTCCCTGCACAGATGCTGCCTTTCTGATCTCCCAGAGTTGACTATTCTAAGAAGTGTACCTACCTAGTATAATTGTTTACCTTGTAGGTCTATCTATTGTTTGGCTGGAAGTTAAGCCACAGGAGTGAGTTCAATTCCAGGTAAAGAGTAATTAGGGCCATTCCGGTGTTTCACCAGTCTCTTTCAGACAATAAACATGGTCTTCTTTATGATTTTGAGTTTTGTCTTACATTTTTCTCCCAGTCTACCCAGGATCTCCAATTTTGATCCCTTTCCTAGTGATTGGAAATGGTAGCCAGGCACCATCTAGTTCTGGTTTCAGTATCAAGTAACCTGAGGTTCCCACGATCCACAAGTCCCTTGGACTAATTGTTTCCATGTATGTTTGATTTTCTTCATTCTACTTTGCTTCAGACAAGGAGAAAAAAAATTGTTGCATCTTAGATGGCCATTTGCAAACTTTTAAGACTCCAATAATTACTGACCAAAGTAGGATGTGGAACATATTTTATAGTATGTTATACCAATTGAGCTTGATGTCCCATGTGACCATGGTCCCAAGCCCAGTGATTTTCTACCTCAAGTTGTTTGGTCGTGGCTAAGAAGTTATAACTTTACCCCCTATTAGCTCTATCATATATATATGGAAATTCTTATACCAAACAAATAAACAAACAAAACTCACTGCTGTCGAGTTAATTCTGACTCATACCAATCCCTCCTTGGGTTTCTGAGGCAGTATCTCTATGGAAGTAGATTGCCCAATCTTCCTTCTAAGGAGTTGCTGGTAGGTTTGAACTGGCAGCCTTCTGGTTAGCAGTCAAATGCCTTAGGCACTACGCCACCATAGCTCCTGGACATTCTTATAGAACATGCAAATATATATGTAGAAGTGTCATCTGCCAAAGCTAAAGGGTATATTCCCTTTTACCCAGACATAACTGATCATCTAGCCTATCTACCTATATATCCACTCATAGGTTAATGACTACTATTGCTGATAATACAGTATTATGCATGTAAAAGTATTTACCTTTGTTGTCTGTTTCTCTTGTGGATCTCTCCATGTCTTCCTTTTCCTTACTATTATTGTGCTGGCCACTTACTTATGGGATATTACCTCTCCCATCACCCAAATCAATGTGTCTCTTACCTAGCTAGCAATTTTCCTTCCCTTCACCTCCCATCCCTGGTAACCAGCAAAGAAATTTCCCTTCCATATATAAACTTTTGCTTGACTTTTTACAATAGTGGACTCATACAATATTTGTCCTTTTGTGGTTGACTTACTTTATTCAGCATATCCTCCAAGTTCATCCATGTCATGAAATGTTTCACGGATTCTTCATAATTCTTTAGTGTTGCATAGTATTCCATTGTGTGTGTGTACCATAGTTTGGTTACCCATTCATCCACTGATGGACACTTCAGTTATTCCTATTTATTCATTATTGTGAACAGTGCTGTGATAAACATGGATGTGCGTATTAGAAGATCGTTGTTAAGTTTTCAATTCTTCCAAGTTGACTTAAAGTTTCAATATAATCCTCCTTATTAAAATACTATCATGATTGTATTAGAGACATTAACATATTTGTCATAATATTTATGTGATAATGCAAAGGACCCAGAATAATAAAAATGATCTTGGAAAAGAATATAGTTGGAGGACGTAAACTACTCATTTTCAAACCTTATTGTGAAGTGACATAAAACAAGACAGAAAGCAACAGAATAGGCATATAAAACAATGGGAAATAATATGCAACCCAGAAATAAATCCTTGCATTCATGGTTAACTGATTTCAACAAAGTTACAAAGGAAATTCACAGGAGAAAGGCAATTTTTTCAACATATTTCCTAGGGCAATTTTTTATTCAAAAGCAATGTGTGTGTATACACACACACACACACACATATACATACACATACATATATATATAAAACTCCAGGGGAAAAAAAAAGATGCCAGATCATCTTTGTGCTCTTAGGTTATGCAAACAGTTCTTAGACACAGCATCACAATCACAATCAATAATAATAATAAAGTAATAATTTAGACTACACCAAATTAAAAACTATTGTGCTTTAAACTATGATACTAAGAACATGGGCAAACAAACTACTGATAGGATATATTTCCAAATCATTTATCTCATAAATCATTTGTATCCAGGATATGAAAGAACTCTTTCAAGTCAATAACTAAAAATAAATAAAAGTGACATGTTTGAAAAGACATTCACAAATAAATTATGTCATAGCTAATAAGTATGGGAAAGGAACCTCAACATCAATAGTCAATAACAAAATGCAAGTTGAATCTATCAGAATGACTAGAATGATCATAACAAGACTGGCAATACTATCTTCTGGTAAGGATATTTAGAAACTGCAACCCTCACATATTGCTGAGAGAAATATAAATTTTTCTAACCATTTCGGAAATAGCTTGGCATTTCTTTAAAAACTTACTATTATTATTGACCATAAAAGACAAAAAAACGAACTCACTGCCATTGTGTGGATTCTGGCTCATGGTGAACCCCACCGAGTTTCCAAGGTGATGAATCTTTACAGAAGTAGATTACCCCATCTTCCTTCTCCAGAGTGGTTAGTGGATTTGAACCAATAACTTTTTCATGGGCAGTCAAGTGCCTTAAGCATTACGCCACCAGAGCTCCTTATTATATACCACATGACTAAGCAATTTCATTCATAGTTATCTGCCCAAAAGCATTAAAACTATGTCTATGCAAAGACTTGTTCAAAAACATTCATAGGAGCATTATTGAAAATAGTCTCATATTGGAAAAATCCAAATGTCCAACTGGTGAAGGGTAAACAAAATAAATTATAACCAGATGATGGAACACTATCCAGTAATAAAAAGGAACAATATACTGATACATGCTACACCATTGATAAACTTCAAACACATTGTAATAAGTGAAAGAATCCAGACATAAAAGACTTTTTACTGAACTAATCCATTTAGAAAAAAAGTTTGAGAAAAGATAAATCAATACGGACAGAAAGCAGATGAGTGGTTGTCTGGGGATGAAAGTAGAAGTAGGGACTGACTGCAAATGAGCACAAAGAAACTTTCTTAAGTGTTAGAAATATTCTAAATCTAAAAGCTGGTGATGGTTGCACAATACTATAAATCTACTAGAAATTATTGTACTGTATATACTCATATTAGTTGTATTTTATATTATGTAAATTATACCTCAATAAATCTGCTACAAAAGAAGTTTAAAAATGAAATGTACTTTTAATATTCTTACTAATTGAACTTTCACTTAAGCACTTTTAGTTTTTGTACTTACAGGGTGATTATTCCAAATAGAAAATTTCCAAGCTTTGTCCTATGAACATCATTTTTTTATACCCAATTATCTTGCAGAAATGATAGATCTCCAAGGTAACAACTCTTTTTCTGTAATGAGGTCTATAAAAACAAAGATTAATTTTCTTATGTTAAAGCAGAGTTACTAGCTGTTAAAATTCCAAATTTTAAAATTTTCCTCTCATAATGTACTGATTTTTTTTTCTCCAAAGGAAACCTACATCTGTGACTTCTAAAATTTATTAATTATTGTACTATTCCTAAAACCTTGGCTATTACCTATTTTTACTTACAAAATTGTAGTCTTCCAGTCTGTATTGTGCTCTAGGAGTCCTTGGGACCCCTGTAATTCCTGATTTAATGATCCTCAGTAAAGGATTTATGAATTATATTTGGAGAAATTTGTTCCCTGTACTCACTGTAGACTGCTCAACCAACCATGCACTGCTTCAATACAATTGGACATCTTCTCTCATTTTTCCCACTTTTTTCAAAAACCTTACAAAAACAAGAAACTGTTTCATGAAACTTTACACAAATATTTTATTGTCATTATTATAAATAGTGGATTGCAAAAAAATTACACATATATATGTATATATGTGTGTGTGTGTGTGTTGTTGTTGTTATGTGCTGTTCAGTCGGATAGCGACCCCTCCTTGGGTTTCCAAGGCAGTATCACTACAGAAGTAGATTGCTCAACCTTCCTTCCGGGGAGTGGCTGGTGGGTTTGAACTGCCAGCCTTCTGGTTAACAGTCAAGTGCCTTAGGCACTACACTACCAGAGCTTATATATATATATTTAACTATATATGAACTATATATATGTATGTATGTATATGTATATGTAGGAGCTCTGGTAGCATAGTGGCTAAAGCACTTGACT
>NW_006922031.1:2074249-2079095 GCF_000298275.1 Orycteropus afer afer | reverse complement strand
ACAAATATATATGTATATAAATGTATAGTTGTTAAGTGCCATAGAGTCGGCGCTGACTCATACTGACTGTATGTCCAACAGAACAGAACACTGCTGAGTCCTGCACCATCCTCATAATTCTTGCTATACTTGAGATACTTGAGCCCATCCTTGCAGCCATTGTTTTAATTCATCTTATTGAGGGTCTTACTCTTTTTTGCTGACCCTCAACTTTACCAAGAAGCTCTGGTGGCATAGTGCCTAAGGCATTTGACAGCTAATCAGAAGGCTGGTGGTTCAAACCCATCAGTCACTCCTCAGAAGGAAGACTGGGCAATCTCCTTCCAAGGAGAGGTCATTATGAGTCTGAACTGACTTGATGGCAGATTTTTTGTTTTTTGTTTTTTTCCATATTAGCAAGTATGATATCTTTCTCCAGGGAATGGACCCTTCCCACAACATGACCAAAGTTAGAAAAAGTCTGTCCATTCTTGCTTCCAAGGAGCATTTCAGCTGCATTTCATCCAGGACAGATTTGTTCATTCCTTTGGAAGTCCACATTATTTTCAGTTTTCTTAGCAAACACCACTATGCAAAAGCGTCAACTCTTCCTCAGTCTTCCTTATTCATTGTCCAGGTTTCACATGCATATGAGGCTATTGAAAATTCCATGACTTGGGTCAGGCACACCTTAGTCTTCAAAATGACGTCTTTGCTCTTCAACACATTAAAGAGGTCTTTTATTCGCCCAGTGCAATATGATGTCTGATTTCTTGACTGCTACTTCCACAGTGCTGATTGTGGATCCAAGTAATATGAAATCTATGACAACTTCAATCTTTTCTCCATTTATCATGATGCTTTTTTTTGGTCTAGTTGTTAGGAATCTTATTTTTTTATGTTGAGGTGTAATCCATACTGCAGACTGTAGTCTTTAAACATCAGTTAAACGTTTCAAGTCATCTTCACTTTCAGCAAGCAAGGTTGTGCCATCTCATATCACAGGTGGTTAATGAGTCTTCCTCCAATCCTGATGCCATATTCTTCTTCACATAGTCCAGCTTCTTGGATTATTTGCTCAGCATACAGATTGAATAAGTATAGTGAAAGGCTACAAGTCTGATGCACACCCTTCTTGATTTTAAACTATACAGTATTCCCTTGTTTTGTTCAAATGACAGCCTCTAGGTCTATGTCCAGATTCCTGATGAGCACAATCAAGTGTTCTGGAATTCCCATTTTTTGCAATGTTATCCATAATTTATTAAGATCTACACAATCAGATGTCTTTGCATAGTCAATAAAACACAAGTAAACATCTTTCTGTTATTCTTTGTTTTCAAGCAAGATCCATCTGACATCAGCAATGATATCTATTGCTCCACATCCTCTTTTGAATCCAGCTTGTGCTTCTGGAAGTTCCCCTGTGAATATACTGCTGCAACTTTTTTTGAATTATCTTCAGCAAAATTTTGCTTGCATGTGATATTAATGATATTGTTTGATGATTTCCACATTCTGTTGGATCATCTTTCTTTGTAATGGTGTAAAAGTGGATCTCTTCCAGTCAATTGGTCGGGTAGCTATCTTCCAAATTATTTGTCATAAATGAATAAGCACCTCCAGTGTAGCATCCATTTGTTGAAATCTCTCAGTGGGCATTCTGTCCATTCCTGGAGCTTTGGTTTTAGCAAGTTCCTTCAGTGCAGCTTTGACTTCATTCTTTCATACCAATGATTTTTGATCATATGCCACATACTGAAATAGTTGACCATTAAGCAGTTCCTTTTTGTAGAGTAACTCTATGTCCTTCCATCTTGTTTTGATGTTTCCTGCATCATTCAATATTTTGCCCATAGAATCTTTCAATATTCCACCTCAGGGCCTGAATTTTTTTCTTCAGTTATTTCAGCTTAAGAAATGCAAAGTATGTTCTTCTCTTTTGGTTTTCTAACCCCCGGTCTTTGGACATTTTATTATAATAATTGACTTTGTCTTCTTGAGCTGCTCTTTGAAATCTTCTGTTCAGCTCTTTTGTCATTTCTTCCATTTGCTACTCTCCGTTCAAGAGCAAGTTTCAGACTCTTTTCTGACATCCATTTTGTTCTTTTCTTCTTTCCTTTCTTTCTTTTTAATGACATTTTCCCCTCTTCACATGTGATGCTTTTGATGTCATCCATAGCTGGTCTAGTTTTCAGTCACTGCTGTTCAATGCATCAAATCTATTCTTCAGATGGTCTCTAAATTCAGGAAGGATATAATCAAGGTCATATTTTGGCTCTTTTAGACTTGTTTAAATTTTGTTCAGCTTCAACTTGAACTAGCATATGAGTAATTGGTTGTCTGTTCCACAGTTTTGTTTTGGCTGAAGATATTGAGCTTTCCCATCGCCATTTTGCACAGATGTAGTTCCTATATATTCCATCTGGTGGGGTCCATGTGTATAGCCACCATTTACATTGTTGAAGAAAAGTATTTGCAATGAATAATTGTTGGTCTTTCAAAATTTTATCTGACCTCCAGCATCATTTCTATCACAAATGTCATATTTTGCAGCTACCAATGATTCTTCTTTGTTTCTGAATTTCATATTCCAATTGTTGTTGTTGTTGTCATTCACCATTGGGTCAGACCCAACTCATAGCAACCCCTCCTTGGGTTTCTGAGGCAGTATCACTATGGAAGTAGATTGCCCAACCTTCCTTCTGAGAAGTGGCTGGTGGGTTTGAACTGCTAGTCTTCTGGTTAGCAGTCAAGTGACTTAGGCACTACACTACCAGAGCTCCTATTCCAATCATTAGTAATAATCAATAAATCTTGCTTGCTTGTTTGTTCAATTTCAGACTGCAGATGTTGATAAAAATCATCAATTTCCTCATCTTTGGCTTTTGTAGTTGGTTGCTAAATTTGAACAGTAGTAATATTACCAGTCTTCCTTGTAGATGTATAGATATTACCCCATCACTGACAGCACTATACTTCAAGATAGATCTTGAAACATTTTTTTTTTTTGTGATGATGAATGCCATTCTTTTTCCATTTGTCATTCCTGACATAGTAGATCATATGGTTGTCCAATTCAAAATGGCCAAAACCAGTCCATTTCAGCTCACTAATGCCTAAGGTATCAATTTTCATGTGTTCCATTTCATTTTTGATGATTTCCAATTTTCCTACATTCATAGTTCATACATTCTATGTCTCAATTATTAATGGATTATGTTAGGCTGGGTTCTCTAGAGAAGCAAAACCAGTAAAGCTTATATATACATATAGAGAAAGAGAAATTTATCTTAGGAAAATGGCTCACATACTTATAGAAGCTGGAAATACAAAGTTCTTGGATCAGATGTCAAGCTGCTACTCTCACAGCTGCAGGGGCTGGTAAGCTCAAGGTTGGCAGGCAGTATACCAGCTATTGACTCAAATGAATGATGAATCCAAGATCTCCAGGCCAAGTGGTGGATTGTTCACTCATGGACAGTTGTAGGCAGCACAACAGGATCCCCATGCACAGAAGAGTGTCTCTTTTCCCAGGATGTCCATAACTATATTGGAAGCAGGCCACACCCCTAGGGAAACTCCATTTCAACAGATTGGCTGCTCAAAACATATACATCCAATCTCACCATGGGAATAACTCACATCACAATGACATAAACCCCACAGAATTGTGGTCTAGCCAAGTTGACACATAGCTCCAACTATCAAATTGTTGTTTGCAGATGTTTCTTCCCATATTGAGTCATGCCCACCAGCAAATGGAGGTTCCAGAATCTTTACTCCATCCATATCTTTAAAGATGTCTCTAATTTGAGTAGGTAACACTTCCCCAGTCATAATTTGAGTGTTTTCTGACCTGAGTGTCATCTTCCAGCACTATGGAGGATAAACAGTGTGTTCAATAAGTGGTGTTTGGAAAATTGTACATCTATAAACAAAAACAAACAACTAATTTTTACCTACCCTTTATGCATGAAACAAAAATCAACATAAAATGGATCATAAATCATAGTAAAAATACAAAATCTTCTAAAATAAATATAAGAGAAAATCTTTGTGACCTGGCAAACCAAACCAAACTTGCTGCCATCAAGTAGGATCCAACTCATAACAACCCCTCCTTAGTTATCTCTATGTAAGTAGATTGCCCAATCTACTTTCCAAGGAATGGCTGGTGGGTTTGGACCACCAGCCTTCTGGTTAGTAGTCAAATGCCTTAGGCACTACGCCACCAGTCAGGCAATATACTTATGCATGACATCATATAACCATCCATGAAAAATAGATCAATTGAACTTCACAAAATTTTAAAAATTTCCTGTTGTGAAAAACAGTTAAGAGAATGAAAAGACAAGTTATGAGCTGAGAGGAAGTATTTGCAAAACATATTATTTGACAAAAATTTTGTATCCAAGGACTATAAAGAACTCTTACACAGCAAGGGAACAAGTAATCTAATTAAAACATGGATAAAAACTTGAATAGTCACTTCACAGAAGAGTATCTATAGAAACCAAATAACTCATAGAAAGAGGTCATTTAAATACATGCTTGAATGATTAAAATGAAAATACTGAACATATCACATATCACATGCTGATGCGGATGTGGAAAAACTGAATCTTTCACATATTACTGGTGGATACAGCAGTATATTACTCTGGAAACAGTTCATGATGTTCAACCTATAATTACTATATGACCCAGAAATCCCACTGCAAAAACGGCAAGGAGGCCACATGTTCCGACCTCCTTTAACCCTACAAGAGGAAGGCAGAATCACCATCAATAGTGCAAGGCCTATTACTGCAAGGCCAGACATGCTACCTCCCTCCAGCCCTTTCACCAACCGTTCCTCCCAAAG
>NW_006922031.1:2072129-2073466 GCF_000298275.1 Orycteropus afer afer | reverse complement strand
AAAAAAAAAAAAAAAAACTGTCAAAAGGTTACATTTTGTATAATTCTATTTACATCCCATCACTCTTCTGCCAGTTTATCATACATGGTGGCTTGTGTGTTGCTCTGATGATGGAAGTTATGCCACTGATATTTCAAATACCAGTAGGATCATATAGGTTTCAGTCTGGCTTCCAGACTAAGACAGACTTGGAAGAAGGACAGAGCCATCCACTTCTGAAAAAAATTGCCACTGAAAAGTTTATGAGTGGCAGTGAAACATTGCCTGATGTGGTAGTTAAGGTTATATGCCAACTTTGCTAGGCCTGGTTTTGAATGGCTATGCAGCTGGTGGTAATTATTCCTGTGATGGGACTGGGAATCAACTCCATAGTGGAATCTGCTGCGAGCCACTGAGTACTTGCTTTAGGGATGTGATCTGTTTCCCATATATAAGGAGAAACTTTGGGAATGGACTGTAGCTTTTTGGCCTGCTTGACTTTGCATGTAGCTAAGTCATTGCTCAGTAGCCTGACATGGCACTTTTTTCTGGACTTGAATTAGTGGTCTGGTGTGTTGTTTGATAAAATTGAGACTATGTCTGTTTACTTGTTGACCTTGGGTTTGCCAGCCTCAACAGCCAGCATCAGCCTGAGTGAAGAAAAGCCTCTAACTTCAGTGGGTCAGGAGCAAGAGGCAGAGCTGAAGTCCAAGGTTGAGGATTTTTTCCCAGCCCCTAGAGCCTGGCACTTTGAACTCAGACTTCTAGCGTCCAAAATTGTAAGAGAATAAATCGTCATTTGTTTGATCCATCCTTCTTGTGATATGCTCCTGTCAGATGGGCACAAAATAACCAAAACACCTAATATACTACTGGAAAACTTTATGAATAGCTGTGAAACATTTTCTGATACAGTGCCAGATTAGCCCCTCAGGTTGGAAGGTACTCAAAATTTGACTAGGGAAGAGCTGCTTCCTCAAAGTAGAGTTGAACTAGTGAAATGGATGGAATAAAGCTTTTGGGATATCATTTGTTGACATGACATCATTTAAAATGAGAAGAAACAGGTGCAATGATTCATTAAGAATGAGAATGCATAATATACAAAGTATGAATCTAGGGAAATGGAAATTGTAAAAAATGAAATGGAATGCATAGAAATTGATATCCTAGACATGGATGAGCTGAAATGGACTGATGTTGGCCATTTTGAATCATACAATCATATAATCTACTATGTCAAGAATGACAAATTGAGGAGAGAGGCGGGGCAAGATGGCGGACTAGGCAGAAGGATTGCACAGACCCTCTTCAACAAAGAAAAGGGAAACCAATTAACACAGACACAGAAGATAATC
>NW_006922031.1:2054732-2057935 GCF_000298275.1 Orycteropus afer afer | reverse complement strand
AAAAAAAAAAAAAAGAATGACAAATTGAAGAGGAATGGCAGAGCATTGACCGTCAAAAATAGCATTTCAAGATCTATACTGAAGTACAATGCTGTCAGTGATAGGATAACATCCATACACCTACAAGGAAAACCAGTTAATACTACTATTATTCAAATTTGTGTACCAACCACTAAAGCCAAAGGTGAACAAAGTGAAGTTTTTTTTTCACCAGCTTCTGTACTCTGAATTTGATCAAACTTGTAATCATGACATATTGATAAGAACTGCTGATTAGTATGCAAAACTTGGAAACAAAGAAGAAGAATCGGCAGTTGGGACATAGGGCCCTCTTGATAGAAATGATGTCAAAGACCTCATGATAGAATTTTGCAAGACCAATGATTTTTTTCACTGTAAATACCTTGTTTTCAACACCATAAATAAAATGGTGACTATATAGTTGGACCTAACCAGGAAGAATACACAGGAATCAAATTGACTATACATCTGTGGAAAGTGGTGAAAGAGAAATTCAATATTGTTAATCAGAGCTATGCCAAGAGTTGACTATGGAACAGACCATCAATTTTTCACATGCAAGTTCAAGATGAAACTGAAAAAAAAAAAAACATATCTACAAGAGCCAAAATATGACATTGATTATATCCTACCTGAATTTGATGCATTGAATACAATTGATGGAAGACCAGACAAGTTGTGGGATTATATTAAGAAAATCACACATGAAGAAAGCAAAATGTCATTAAAAAGATAGGTAAGGAAAGGAAGACAAAAATGGATGTCCAAAGAGACTTGGAAACTTGTTGTTGAATGGAGAGTAGCTAAAGTGAATGGAAGAAATGATGAAATAAAAGAACTGAACAGAAGATTTCAATGGGTGACTCAAGAAGACATAGTAAAGTATTATAATGAAATGTTCAAATACCTGGAATTAGAAAACCCAAAAGGAAGAACACTGGTCATTTCTCAAGCTAAAAAAAGTTAAGGAAAAAAAAAATCAAGCCTCAAGTTTTAATATAGAAGGAGTCTAGGGCCAGAATATTGAATGATGCAGGAGCATCAAAAGAAGATGCACGGAATACACAGAGTCATTGCACACAAAAAGAATTGGTTGGTGTTCAGTCACTTCAGAAATTAGCATACGCTCAAGAACAGACGGTATTGAAGGAAGAAGTCCAAGTTTCACTGAAGTAATTAGCAAAAACAAGTCTCCAGGAATTGAAGGATAAGATGTTTCAACAAATGAATGCAGTGCTGGAGGCACTGACTTCTTTATGCCAAGTTATTAGGAAGGCAGATACCTGGCCACCTGACTGGAAGAGATCAATATTTACACCCATTCTAAATAATGCAGAAATTATTGAACAATATCATTAATATCACAGGCAAGTAAAATTTTGCTGAAGATAATTAAAAAATGGTTGCAGCAGTATATTGACAGAGAACTGCTAGAAATTCAAGCTGGACTGAAAAGAGAGTGTGGAACAAGAAATATCATTGCTGATGTTAGGTGGATCTTGACTGAAAACAAAGAATACCAGAAAGATGTTTACCTGTGTTTTACTGACTATACAAAGGCATCCAACTTTGTGGATCATAAAAAATTATGGGTAACATTGTGAAGAATGGAAATTGCAGAACAATTAATTGTGCTCATGAGGAAGTTATACATAGACCACATGTATACATAGTCATTCATACAGAACAAGGGGATACTGCATGGTTTAAAATCAGGAAGGTAAGAAGCTGGACTATATGAAGAAGAGCATGGCATCAGGATGGAGGATAACAAATTAACAATCTGTGATACGCAGATGACACAACCTTGTTTGCTGAAAGTAAAGAAGACTTGAAGCATTTGTTGATGAAAATTAAAGATTACAGTCTTCAGTATGGATTACATCTCAACATAAAAAAACAAAACAAAACTAAGCCAAAAAAAAAAAAAAAAACATAAATCCTTACAATTGGACCAATAAGCAACATCATTATAGAGGGAGAAAGGTTTGGCATTGTCACAGATTTCATTTTATTTGGATCCACAATCAATACCCATCGAAGCAGTAATCACGAAATCAGGTCATGAATTGCACTGGTCAAATCTGCTGTAAAAGACCTCCTTAAAGTGTTAAAGAACAAACATTTCACTTTGAAGACTAAGGTTACTTGATCCAATCTACATATTTTCAGTACTTCTGTACTTCATATGCATGTGAAATGAATATTCATGGGTAATGAATAAAGTAGACTGAAGAAAGATTGATTCATTCAAATTGTGGTGAATACCAGTCCAGAATATACCTGTCTTGGAAGAAGTACAGTTGGAGTGCTTGTTAGAAGCAAGATTGGCCAGATTTCATGCCACTTACTTTGGTCATGTTGTTGGAAGGGGCATGTCCTTAGAGAAAAATATCATGCTTGGTACAGGAGAGGGCCAGCAAAAAAGGGGAAGACCTTCAATGAGATGGGCTGACATAGTGGCTATGATGATGAGATCAAGCATAGCAAAAGTTGTGAGGATAATGCAGGACTGGGCAGTGTTTGGTGTTTTTGTACATAGGGTTGCTATGTGTGAGAGCTGACTCAACAGTCCTAACAACAAAAACCATTTAAATAACTTTCTTTAGAAAACAAACTATAGTGATAAAGAATAGGCCAGTGGTTTCCACATGTTGAAGTGGGGGTGGGTGAACAGTGTGACTTTTTTGAATGATTGAATACTTCTGTATCCTGAATGTGATGATGGTTGTATGAATCTATGTTGTTTCTCTCTGTTCATTGAGTCCACCTTGACTCATGAAGGCTTCAGAACAACAGAAGGGAATGTTCCCCAGTCCTGAATCATTTTCACGATCACCAGCATATTACAGCTGCTGTGCCAACCCATCTCACGAAGGGTCTCCCACGCCATTGTAATCAGTTATTTCTTCTGTCAAAAAGCCAAAATTGTGCCTTAATGTTTGATGTATTCATGATTTTTTTTTTTCTTGTTATTTCGGCTTTGAAATTTCTTTCATTTTTATTTTATTTTACCTCTTTTGATTGCTAGTCTGCTTTATTTTATTTTTTCTTTCTAATTCTGAAACAGCCTTTAAATGTTATGTGTATCTCTTAATAAAAGGATATGCTAGATCTGGAAAGATGGTGGACTAGGCAGAAAGACTGCACAGACCCTCTTCAACAAAGAAAAGGGAAACCAA
>NW_006922031.1:2054136-2054586 GCF_000298275.1 Orycteropus afer afer | reverse complement strand
GAGAAAGGTGGACTGAGCTGTGGACTTTTGCCGGTCCAGAGGATGCCACCATTTTGAAGGTTTAAAAAGTGGTTTGACTATTTTGGATATTTAAAGAGACAGCACTCTCGCAGATTCGTGGGGCTTAAGAACACGTTCTGCTTTTCAGCAACCCCAAGGACACTCGGGACCTGCAAGACTGACAAGGTAGGACATTCCTCTTGTTATTCGTGGTGAATGGAGGTGTGGCCATACTCCACTCCCACCTACCTTCTGGTCCCACAGGAACTCCATCACAGTCTGTGTGCTCAGATGGAGGATGGGTGCCCTGCCCTGTCCTCCACCGATTTTTTTTTTTCTATTTTTCTATTTTTATTTTTTTCTTTTTTGCTTTCTTTTTACTGGTGATTAGCTTGTTTGTATTTGTCTGTTTTAAAACAACTAATATTATTAATATTTTTGTCCTTTTTA
>NW_006922031.1:2047442-2051711 GCF_000298275.1 Orycteropus afer afer | reverse complement strand
AGAGCAAAGAAGAATGAAGAAAACCAAAATTCATGGAAACAATCAGTCCTCGCAACTGGTACACCATCCGATCCGCAACCTATAAAACTATGAGACCAGAGGAACTAGATGGTGCCCTGCTACCGTTGTCATCCAATTGGAAGGGGATCTATGTAGGAGACCCTTGATAGAGAGGGAGAACAATGTGGAACAAAACTCAAAATCATTTGGAGAAAACAAAAAAAAAAAGTGGGGACCAGGCTTGCTGGTCTGATAGAGCCTGGTGGAACCACTGAGACTATGGACTCTAGCTGCCCTTCAGCTCTTGAATTGAACCTACACCTGTGGTTTCCAGCCAAACAAAATACAAGCATATGAGCTGAACATTTACCTCAAGTAGATACACTCCTTGGAGAGAACAGTCATGGGAGAAAGATGGGCTGCTTATGTACAGGGAGACAGCTCAGGGGGCAGGAGTGTATGGAGGGATGGACACTGGGAAGAGGTAACTATGGGGAGGAAGTGGGAGGGGAGCTGTTGCATTGTGGTAAACTGTGGTCAATGAGATGAGACAAAGTATATGTGAACTGCTGTATGGAAAATGAATTTGCTCTGTAAATCTTCACCCAAATCACAATAAAAATAAATAAATAAAATAAAAAGGATATGCTAGCATGAGATAGTTTTGTCATTTGGGACACAAGTTTTCTCAGAACTATTGCATATCTCTTTTTTCCTACCTTCTCTGTCTAATCATTTAATTACCATATATCAAAAAGTAAAAATATAAATAGAAAATATATTTTATTTTCATTAAGTCAAATAGTTTATATTCAATATTTATATCTTGTTTGTCTGTGGTTTTCACAGGAAGCAAGCAATTTTGCCCTTTGTCCTTCCAACTTACTTTATTTGACAAACTTTCTACTATGCTTTTTTATAAAAGCTTTATGAATCCCTTTCTCATGGTTGAAAGATTACCAGGAATAGGTGGTTTATTGTGAAGAGGGTAATAGTGCAAAAACTAGTGAAGGAGCTACAATTGATGCACTTCACTGACTTTTAATAATACACTCAAGTGTCAAAAAGTAGAAACATTGTGGTATCATTAAGGGTCTATTTAAACAGGCATGATCCAATGGAAATGTCTCTTAGTGTCACTTCCACTGTGATCTTAGTGGCTCACAAGGAGAAAATAGAATCATTATTCACAGTTCATCTGTCAGACTATGGTATGTAAATACTTTCAAATGAAGGCCTCATATGTTTGATTTTCTAATTTATGTTGTGGATGAAAAATTGAAGAAAGCATAACTTGAATTTTAGACTTTTTATGCTAATAGTCATAAATGAACCCATATAGTACTTTGTGATCACCTTCTAGAATGAGAGAAGAGAGAGAGGAAACAATATATATGTATAAATAGCTTTAAAAGCTTCTTCACATATTGACACAAATGAGCCATAAAGGAGAATCATTACTTAAATTACTGCCTGCAAGGCCACTGGTTTCTGCTTTAGTAAGTCATCTTGCCATTCTTGTTTATTTATATGTCATGCTTTGTCCTAATTTTTTTTTCCATTTACACAATATAATTTTCTATCTAAAAGCAAATAAACTGACAAACAAAAGCCAATGAGTTCTTTTGTTGAGAGTCCAATGAGTTATTTTATTGCAAGACTGGTGAAAAGTTTGCTTACAGATCCCAATCAGAAGATGGCAGTCATATTAGCAACAACTAAATCTTATAGTCATAAAGGTGAAGCATCAATCCATTTCTTTAACATATATTGTACTCGTTTTTAAATATTAACTATGTTCATATAAATTCCTTCCTGTATTAGAGAGTCTTTGTATTCTTAGGTCTTTAGTTAATATTTTCTATATTGTATTAAAAATTGCTTTTGTATCTTGGCTATAACAGATTTAAAGTGTAGTCATTACTTGTTTTTAATCAGAGATTCTGTCAAAATATAATGTATAAATCAGAATTCTGAGGTATGAGAATTATAAAACAAAAAATTATTTTTGTTGGTTGAAAACAGGTAAAATGAAATACAGTGTATATAAATGTTATGCAAATAAATAAAAATATAAATAAATAAAATGAGTAGAAACAGATGCAAATATCCATTAATAATCAGGACATGGAATGTATGAATTATAGATCTAGGAAAATTGGAAGCTATCAAAAATGAAATGGAACACATAAAGATTGATATGATGAGGTAAAATGGACTATTTTTTGTCATTTTGAAACAGACGACCATACAATGTACTATGGTGGGAGTGACAAATTAAAAAGGAATAGTATGGCATTCACCATCAGAAAGACTATTTTAAGATCTTTCCTGAAGTGCAATGCTGTCAGTGACAGCATAATATCCATATGCGCTATCCACAAGGAAGACCAGTTAATACTACTATAATTTAAATCTGTGCACCAACCATCAAAGCAAAAGATGAGGAAATTGAAGATTTCTACCAACTCTGCAGTCTGAGATTGATTGAACATGCAATCAAGTTGTATTGATTATCACTAGTGACTGGAATGCTAAAGTTGGAAACAAAGAAGAGTTACTGGTAATGAAAAAGTATGGTCTTGGTGATAGAAATAACACTGGAGATAAAATGATAAAATTTTGCAAAACCAACAACTTATTCATTGCAAATACTTTTTTTTTCTTTTTTTAACCGCATAAAGAAAGGCTATACCCATAGACTTCACCAGATGGAATACACAGGAATCAGATTGACTACATGTGTGGCAAGAAGCAATGGAGTAGTTCAATATCTTCAGCCAAAACAAGACCAGGAACTGTTTTTGGAAGAGCCCAATCACTACTCATATGCTAGTTCAGGTTGAAGTTGAAGACAATTAAAACAGTCTACAAGAAACAAAATATGACCTTGATTATAACCTTCCTGAATTTAGAGACCATCTTAAGAACAGATTTGATGCATTGAAAACCAATGACCGAAAACCAGAGGAATTGTGGGATGACATCAAGAACATCATCCATGAAGAAAGCAAGAGATTATTAAAAAGACAGGAAAGGAAGATGTCTTTCAAAATGGATGTCAGAAGAGACTCTGAACTTACTCTTGAATGGAGAGTAGCTAAACCAAATGGAAGAAATGACAAGATAAAAGAGCTGAACAGAAGATTCCAAAGAGCAGCTCGAGCAGACAAACCCAATTACTACAATGAAATGTGCAAAGACCTGAGTTAGAAAACCAAAAGGGAAGAGCATGCTCAGAATTTCTTTAGCTAAAAGTACTGAGGAAGAAAATTAAGCTTGGATTTGCAATATTGAAAAGTTATATGGGCAAGATCTCCCATGAATGATGCAGGAAGCATCAAAAGAAGATGGAAGGAAAACACAGAGTCACTATACCAAAAATAATTGGTTGATGTTCATCTATCTGAGGAGGTGGCATATGATTAAGAAACAATGGTATTGAAGGAAGAAGTCCAAGCTGCACTGAAGGAATTGGTGAAGAATAGAGGTCCAGGAATTGATGGAATACCAATTGAGATGTTTTAATAAATGGATCATGGAGTTCCGGCAAGATGGCAGACTAGGCAGAAAGATTTCACAGACCCTCTTCAACAAAGAAAAGGGAAACCAATTAACACAGACACAGAAGATAATCTTGGACCCCTGAGCCTTGAAGGGAAGGATACAGAATTGGACTAAACCCCAATTAGCAGAAGAATTTGCGTGCAAATACCAAAAAAAGGAGACATACGGAGTTGCGGTCTGACAGCGAACTGAGTGACCCTAACAGTACAGGCGGCTCGGAGATTCCCGACTGGTGGTAGGACCTAAGAATTAACCTACAAATCACCTGGCTAGCCAGGGACTGCACGGACTGTGCAAGGTGCCTGGGGAACAAACGGAGAAGGTGAAGAGAAAGGTGAGCTGAGCTGTGGACTTTTGCCAGTCTGGAGGACGCCGCCATTTTATAGGTTTAAAAAGTGACTTGGCTATTTTGGATATTTAAAGAGACAATGCTCTCACAGATTCCTGTGGTGGTAGGACTTAAGAATTAAACTAAAAATCACCCAGCTAGCCAGGGACTGCATGGACCATGCACGGAGGCTGGGGAACAAACGGAGAAGGTGAAGAGAAAGGTGGGCTGAGCTGTGGACTTTTGCTGGGCCGGAGGGTGCCGCCATTTTCAAGGTTTAAAAAGCGGCTCGACTATTTTGGATATTTAAAGAGCACTCTGGCAGATTTCTGAGGCTTAAGAACACGCTTTGCTTTCCAGCAACCCCAAGGACA
>NW_006922031.1:2037992-2041174 GCF_000298275.1 Orycteropus afer afer | reverse complement strand
TAAATGTAAAAAAATATATATATATCAACAAACAAACAAAAATAAATAAATGGATCATGAACTGAAAACAGTCACTCTTCTATGCCAAGAGATTTGTAAGACAGCTAACAGGCTAACTGATTGGAAGAGATACATATTTGTGCCCATTCCAAAGAAAGGAGATTCCACAGAATGTGGAAATTATCAAACAATATCATTAATAACACATGCAAGTATAATCTTACTGAAGATAATTCAAAAATGATTGCATCAGTATATTGACAGAGAGCTTCCTTATATGCAAGCTGGATTCAGAAGAGGACATGGAATGAGGGATATCATAGCTGATAGATAGAATTTGGCTTAAAGCAAAAAATACCAGAAAGATGTTTACTTATGTTTTATGGACTATGCAAAAGCATTTGATTGTGTGGATTGTAACAAATTATGGAGAGAAAATTATTTGAGAAAAATGGGAATTCCAGAACCCTTGATTTTATTCATGAGGAACAGGTACATAGATCAATAGGCTGTCATTAGAACAGAACAAGGGGACATGCATGGTTTAAAATCAAGAAAAGTGTGTGTCAGGGTTGAATCCTTTCACCATACTTATTCCATTTGTATGCAGAGCAAGTAATTCAAGAAGATGGATTACATGAAGAAGAACATGGCATCAGGATTGGAGAAAGACTCATTAAAACCTGTGATATTCAGATGACACAACTTTGCTTGCTGAGAGTGAGAATGACTTGAAGTATTTATTGATGAAGATTGAAGATTATAGTCTGCAGTATGGATTACACCTCAATATTAAAAAAAAAAACAAAAATTCTCACAACAGGTCCAATAAACATTTTCATGATGGATGGAGGGAAAATTGACGTTGTCAAAGACTTCCTATCAGCAGCAAAGGAAACAGCAGTCAAGACATCCAATGATGTATTGCATTTGGCAAATCTTCTGCAAAAGACCTCTTCCAAGTGATGAAGAGCCAAAAGTCTCCTTGAAGACTAAGGTGAACCTAAGCCTAGCCATTGTATTTTCAATCACCTCTTATGCATGTGAGAGCTGGACAATGAATAAGGAAGACCGAAGAAGAGTTGATGCTTTTGAGTTATGGTGTTGGAAAAGAATGCTAAGAGTTCTGTGGTCTGCTAAAAGGACTAACAAATCTAAGCTGGAAGAAGGGCAGCCAGAATGGTCCTTGGAAGTGAGAATGCCCAGACTTTGTCTCATCTACTTTGGTCATGTTGTAAGAAGGAGCCATTCCCTGGAGAAGGATATCGTGCTTGGTAAAGTGGAGGGTCAACAAAAATGGGAATGCTTTCAATGAGACAATTGACACAGTGGCTGCAATGATGTTCTCAGGTATAACAAAGATTGTGAGGCTGGCACAAGACCAGGCAGTGTTTCATTCTGCTGTGCATAGGGTCTCTGTGAGTCAGAGATGACTCGATAGTATATAACAGCAACAACA
Organism: Orycteropus afer afer; assembly: GCF_000298275.1. Lineage (NCBI taxonomy): Eukaryota > Metazoa > Chordata > Mammalia > Tubulidentata > Orycteropodidae > Orycteropus > Orycteropus afer. The sequence goes on along the minus strand of NW_006922031.1, from coordinate 2,039,715 downwards.
AATGTTATATGCAGATGATAATTTTATTAGATATTCAGTCAAATATACTGTGATTACAAGATAATGTCCAGAGAAATGTGACATTCTTCAATACTGATTAGGATTCCCTAGTCTGTCTAATTGTGGTGTAAAGCATAAAGCATAGACTTGAACCCACTGATGGAATATTAAAAATTTGGGACCCACAGTCCAATTGAATCTAGCTACTAATTCAAGGAGCTCTGGTAGCATAGTGCCTAAAGCACTTGACTGCTAACCAGAAGGCTGGTGGGTTTGAACCACTCTGAGGAGTCTGAACTCCTCAGAAGGAAGATGGGGCAATCTATTTCCATATTGATACTGCCTCAGAAACTCAAGGAGGGGCTCGACTTGATGGCACATAGCAACAACAACAACTAATTCAAGGCTAGAATTGCAATATTGAAGGATTCTTTGGGTAAAATTCTGAGTAACATAAGAAGCATCAGAAGAAGATGGAAGAAATATACAGTTACTGTACAAAAAATAATTTGTTGAAATTCAACCATTTCAGGAAGTAGCATATGATTAAGAACTGATGGTACTGAAGGAAGAAGTCCAAGCTGCAATGAAGGCATTGCTGGAAACAGGGACTTAAAGGAATATCATCAAATGTGATGTTTCAACAAATGGATGAAATGCTGAAAAAACACTCATCTATGCCCAGAAGTTTGAAAGAGATCCATGTTTCTACTCACTCCAAAGACAAGTAACCCAACAAATCATTAATATAACACAATTTTTGGGAAGATAATTAAAAAATGTTTGCAGCAGTGCATTGACAAGGAACTGACAGAAATTCAAGTTTAAGTTGGAAGAGGTCATGGAATGAGGACTATTCATTGCTGAGGTCAGATGGATCTCAACTAAAAGCAGAGAATACCAGAAAGATGTTTACCTATGTGTGTGGATCATAACAATTTATGAATAGCATTGAGAAAAATGCAAATTTCAGAACACTTATTTGTGCTCATAAGGGACCTGTACATAGATGAATAGCCAGACTACCCAGTTTTAAGATTTATATCTCTGGTAGCATAGTGCCTAAGGCACCTGACTGCTAACCAGAAGGCTGGTGGGTCAAACCCACCAGCCACTCCTTGGAAGGAAGGTTGGGCAATCTACTTCTGTAGGGATACTGCCTCAGAAACCCAAGGAGGAGTTGCTATGAGTCAAGTCTGACTTGAAAGCACATAACAACAACAACATGTCATCTTAGTAGTTGTGATAGTTGGAGCTGTGTGTCAACTTGGCTGGACCCCAGTTCTGTGTGATTGTTTCCACTATGGGATCAGATGACTGTGTTCTGAGTGGCCAGTCTGCCGAAGGGGAGTTTCCCTAGGGGTGTGGCCTGCTTCCAAGATAACCAGGGACATCCTGGGAAGAGACACATTCTTTGAGGAATTGGAACCCTGGTGTGTGGACTACAGACTTCCGTGAGTGAGCAGCCCACCACTCAGCCTGGAGATCTTCAATTCAACTTTTGTTAGAGTCAACAACCAGTGTGCTGCCTGCCAGCCCATCTCCTCCAGAGACTTGGACTTGTTGGCTTGGACTTGTCGGCTTCTATACGCTTGTGAGCCATTTTCCTAAGATAAATTTCTCTCTCTCTCTCTCTAAATATATATATACACTTTGCTGGTTTTTGTGTTTCTCTAGAGAACCTAATCTAACACATTTGGTACCGAGAGTGGTTCTAGAGAGA
>NW_006922031.1:2036826-2037365 GCF_000298275.1 Orycteropus afer afer | reverse complement strand
TGAGGGCATTGATTGGAAAAAAATGTGATCCTGTAATCTGGAATGGGGACATATGGACAGATGATCAGGAAGATCAGGATATGGAGCCTGTGAATTCTGTTGAATCCCTCCCATTTGAACAGATTACTGTAAAACCATTATCCCCTCCCCCTCCACTTGAGGGAACTAGCCAAACCAGTTTTGCAGGTCTATGGTGTGAGGTAGAGGCCATGGTAAACATTCCTGAATGCTCTCAGGAACTGACTCAAGCACCTATTCTGGCAGCTCACCCCATAACAAAGAATTAATCTGAAAAAGCTTCAAGAGGTGAAATAGAAAGTGTGACTGAGGTGATATGCTATACTCCAAAAGACCTACTTGATTTTACCAATATGTACAGACAGAAACCTGGAGAATATGTGTGGGAATGTCTACTGAGAGTGTGGGATAATGGTGCAAGGAATTTAAGATTGGATCAGTCTGAGTTTATTGATTTAGGTCCACTAAGTATGGATTCTTCATTCAATGTCTCAGCTCGAGAGGTTAAGAAAGGATTTAAT
>NW_006922031.1:2029572-2033081 GCF_000298275.1 Orycteropus afer afer | reverse complement strand
AGATGACTGTGTTCTGAGTGGCCAGTCTGCCCAAGGGGAGTTTCCCTAGGGGTGTGGCCTGCTTCCAAGATAACCAGGGACATCCTGGGAAGAGACACATTCTTTGAGGGATTGGAACCCTGGTGTGTGGACTACAGACTTCCGTGAGTGAGCAGTCCACTGCTCGGCCTGGAGATTTTGAATTTGTCTTTTGTTGGAGTCAAAAACCAGTGTGCTACCTGCCAGCCTTGAATTTCTCAGCCACCTGCACTTATGGAAGCTAAAGCTGCCGCCAGCCCATCTCCTCCAGAGACTTGGACTTGTCGTCTTCTATATGCTTGTGAGCCATTTTCCTAAGAAAAATTTCTCTCTCTCTCTCTCTCTCTAAATATATATATATACACTTTGCTGGTTTTTGTGTTTCTCTAGGGAACCCAATCTAACACAGTAGTCAAGAGAGCTGTAGTGGCAGCAACCCCAGCTACCCCTAGCTATGTTATTGGATAGCAGCTGCAAACTCAGGAGTCCTCATGGCTCCTCTACTTCAGACCCTGCTCTCTCTGTTCTTTTGCATCTAATAATTCACTGGAATGACTCACAGAATTTTAGAGCATGAGGGAGCTATTAGGAGCTCTGGTGGCATAGTGCCTAAGGCATATGACTGCTAACCAGAAGCCTGGAGGTACAAACCCACCAGCCACTCCTCGGAAGGAAGACTGGGCAATCTACTCCCATAGGGATACCCACCTCAGAAACCCAAGGAAGGGTCACTATGAGTTGGAATAAACTTGATGGCCATGAGTTTATTATTATTATTATTATTATTTTATAGTAATCAAGACTGGGTGATACTGGAGGAAGGATAGACATAAAGATCAAGAGAACAGAATACAGAAATAAAAACATAAATAAATAAACAAACACATAAATAGACTGACACAATTTTGCTCAACTGATTTTTGTCAAAAGTCCAAAAGTGATTCAATAAGAAAAAGATAGTCATTTTGACAAATAGTGTTGGAGCAATTGGACAATCATGGGGAAAAACATACACATATATATCAAGCACATCCTAAAATTTATACTTCTAAACAAAAATTAGCTTAAAATTGATCAGAAGTTGAATATAAAATATAAAACTAAATCTTTTAGAATAATATATAGAATATATTTTGGGGGTTCTAGATCTACGCAAAAATTTCTTAGACTTCACACTAAAAGTACAAACCATAAAAAGAAAAATTAATAAATTGGACTTCATTAGTATTAAAAATTTTGCTCTTCAAAGGATCTGTTTAGAGGATGAAAAGACAAGATACAGAGTTGGAGAAAAAATTTGCTGATCATCTATCAAACAAAGGAGTTGTATCTAGAATATATAAAAAAACTCACAATTTCACAGTAAGAAAACAAATAAACAAAAATCCATGCCTTCTTGGGATAATGTCCATTCAAATTCATTGCCCATTTTGTAATTTGATAATTTGCCTTAATGATTATGGAGTGCTTCTTTTTCTGGATAAAAGTCCATTAGTAGATATATGATTTACAAATATTTTCTCCATTCTCTTGGTTGGTTTTTCACTTTAATGATACTGTCCTTTGGAGCAAAAAAAAAAAAGTATTTACTTTTGATGAAGTACATTTCAGCTATAAATTTTATTCTATTTCACTTGTGCCTTTGGTGACTTAACAACAACTACAACAAAAAAATTCTTAATCTACAGTCACAGAAATTTACTCCTATCTTTTCTTAAGAGTTTTATACAACATATCTTGCATTTAGGTCTATGATTGATACGGCATGAGGTAAAGGTCAAACTTTACTTTTTTACACATGTATATTCTGTTGTCCCAGAACCATTTGTTGAAAATACTATTTTTTCCTTATTTAATTGCTTGACACTTGTGAAATATCAATTCACAATAAATGTAAGTGTTTATTTCTGAACTAACTCTTAATTTTATACTATTTATTTTTATATGTCCATCCTTATGCCAGTACCTTGCTGTTTTGATTGCCATAGTGTTGTAATAACTTTTGATATCAAGAACTATGAGTTTTACACCTTTGTTCTTTTTCTAGATAGTTTTGGCTATTCTGGGTCCTTTGCATTTACATATGAATTTTAGAATTAGCTTTTTAATTCCTGCAAAATTGTCAACTTGGAATTTGTTAGGAATTGCATTGAATCTATAGATTGATTATGCGTATGCTGACATATTAAAAATACCAAGCCTTATGATTCTTGTACTTGGAATATCATTCTGTTTATTTAGTTCTTTTTCAACATTTTTAAAGAAAGTTTTATAGTTTTCAAAGTAATATACTGCACTTCTTTATTATTATTGTTTTACACACTTTATTTTACTTGATACTATTATAAATTGAATTTTTAATGCATTTTAATTAAATATAATTTATGTACTGTGAAATACACAAAACTAAAGTGGCATGAGTCAATGCACTTTTTTTTTTTTTTTGCAGTGTCCCCTTCTTTCCCCTCCAACCCCTGGCAACCAACAAATAAAGTTTCCTTCCATATATAAACCTTTCCTTGACCCTCCACAAGAATGAACTAATACTATATTTGTCCCTCTGTGATTGACTTATTTCACTCAGCATAATGTCCTCCAAGTTCATCCATATTATGTGGTGTTTTTCAGACTCTGCATAATTCTTTAGTGTATAGCATTCCATTATGTGTTTGTACCATAATTTGGTCATCCACCTTCCACTGATGGGCACAAAGGTTGTTTCCATTTTTTGTGATTGTAAGTAGTTCTATGATGAACATGAGTGTGCATATATCTGTTCCTGTCCCGGTTCTCACCTCTCTAAGATATACACCTAGTAATGGGATTGCTGGGTCAAATGGTATCCAATTCCAGCTTTCTAATAATCACCATATTGCTTTTCACAGTGTTTGTATCACTTCGCAGTCCCACCAGCAGTGTATGAGAGTCCCAATCTCTCCACATCCCTGCCAGCATTTGTTATTTTCTGTCTTGTTGAACCTTGCCATCAGTGCTGGGATGAGATGGTCTCTCATTGTTGTTTTGATTTGCATCTCTCTGATGGCCAATGATTGTGAGCATCTCTTCATGTATTAGCTGGTCACTTGAATATCCTCCTTGGTGAAGTGTCTATTAATGTCATCTGCCCATTTTTCAATTGGATTGTTAATTCCTTTGGTGTTGAGATGTTGGAGTTTTCTATAAATCTTAGTGATAAGTCCCTTGCCAGACATGTGTTGTTGTTGTTGTTGTTAAGTGCCGTTGAGTCATTTCTGACTCATAGTGACCCCATGCACAGCAGAACGAAACACTGCCCTATCCTGCGCAAACCCCACAATCCCTGCTATACTGGAGATCATCATTGCAGCCACTGTATCAATCCATCTCGTTGAAGGCCTCCCCCTCTTTCGTCGACCCTCCACCCTGCCAAGCATGACATCCTTCTCCAGGGAATGGTCCCACCTTACAACATGACCAAAATAGGTGAGACGAAGTCTGGCCATTCTTGCTTC
>NW_006922031.1:2026043-2027857 GCF_000298275.1 Orycteropus afer afer | reverse complement strand
AGCTTTGGTGGCATTGTGCCTAAGGCATTTGACTGCTAACCAGAAGGCTGGTGGTTCAAATCCACAAGCCACTCCACAGAAGGAAGATTGGACAATCTACTTCCATAGAGAGACCACCTCAGAAGCCCAAGGGGGGGTTGTTATGAGTCAAATTGTCTCAACAGCAGTGAGTTTGGTTTTATATATATGTGGGCTTGTCAGTCTCAATAGCCAGCAGCTGTCTGAGTGAAGAAAAGCCTTTAGCTTCAGTGAGTGAAGAGCAAGAGGCAGAGTTGAACCCCAAGGTTGAAGGGCTTTCACCCATCCCCTAGACACTGGGACTTAAAGCCTCTAAATTGTAAAAATAAACTCCTGTTTTTTCAAGCCATCTATCTCATTTGTGGTGTATTCCTGTCAGAGAGGTACTAGGTAACCAAAACATATATATATATATATATATGGGATTTCTTAGGATTGTCTAGATGCAAGATCATGGTATCTATGAATAGCTTCCTTTCCATCTGGATGACTTTCACTGAATTTTCTTGTCTAATTCCCATGGCTAAAACCACTATGTATATTAAAAAAAAAAAGTCCAAACCCACAGCCCTTGAGTTGATTCTGACTCAGGTGGTAAACCTTTACAGAAGTAGTTTGCCCAGTCTCACTTCTGTGGAGTGGCTGGTGCGTTTGAACCACCAATGTTCTGGTTAGCAGTGAGGTGCATTAGGTGCTGTGTTACCAGAGCTCTTTACAACCAGTATAGTTCTGAAAAAAAGATGTTGAGAGCTGACAACTTTGTCTTATTCCTGATCCTAAGCATTCAATTTTTCACCATTAAGTGTGATGACAGCTATGAATTTTCTTTTTGTAGATGTACTTATCAGGCTGTAGAGTTCATTTCTGTTCGTAGTTTGTTGAGTGTTCCTCTCATGAAAGAGCTTTGGATTCTATAAAATATGGTTTCTGCATCTATTCTGATGATAATGTGGTTTTGGCTTTGATTCTATTAATATGGTATATAACACTGATTTTTGTATACTAAATCAATCTTGTGTTACTGGGAAATCCTCTGAGGTTTTGGTTTATAATCTGATAGGTTGTTGGTTTTGGTTTGCTGGTATTATGATGAGAATATTTGTAATTATATTCATAAGGAATATAAATTTAAAGAAATATTACCATGTCTGTTTCTAGATTTAGTATCAAGGTAATACTAACCTAGAAGAATTAGTTAGAAAATATTCCCTCTTCTTTTAATTTGCAAAGTGTTTGGGAAAGATTGGTACTAATTATTCCTCAAATGCTTGATAGAATTCACCAGTGAAGGCACCTGAATGTAAGATTTTTCTTTGTGAGTAGTTTCAAAATCAGTAATCCAATCATTTTACTTGTTATAGGCTTATTCAGTTTGTCTATTTCTTCTTTAGTCAGTTTCAACTGTAGATGTTTTTGAAATTTGTACATCTAATTTTTTGCCATACAGTTATTCCTACTCTCCGCTTATACTGCTTTATAATGCCTTTGGTTAGGTTTGCTGTTATATTTCTAGCTTCTTATGATCAGAGAGTAGGTTGATGAATTGCAATCTTTTTATCTTATAAATAATAGCTATCAATAGCTATATATCTTCCTCTGAGCTCTACGTTAGAAACATATTAGTTTTAGAGAGTAATGATTTTGTATTCAGGCACCTCAAGTTTTACTAATTTCTCTTATGATTTCTACTTAGATTCCATTGATTGCTACTTAAGAGGTGTTATTTAATTTGTATTTGCCAAATTTTCTTCTATTTCTAATTTAAGCCACAACAGTCAGTGAAAATACTTTTTTTT
>NW_006922031.1:2024340-2025913 GCF_000298275.1 Orycteropus afer afer | reverse complement strand
CTTGTTGACTGGTAGCATAGTACCTAAGGCACTTGACTGCTAACCAGAAGGCTGATGGTTCAAATCCACCAGCCATTCCTCGGAAGGAAGATGTGGCAATCTACTTCCATAGTGATACTGCCTCAGAAACCCAAGGAGGGGTTGCTATGAGTCGGGTCCTACTCGACGGCACATAACAACAACAACAACAACAAACTATTACTGTTTAAGTGTGAATTTATTACTTAAATTATGTCAGTTTTTGCTTCATGTGTTTTGGGAATCAATTGTTGTTGTTGTTGTTAGGTGCTATCACGTAGTCTCTGACTCAGTGACCCTATGCACAGCAGAATGAAATACTGCCTGGTGCCACACCAGCTCCATGATCCTTGCTATAGTTGAGCCCATTGCCACAGCCACTGTTCCAATCCATCTTGTTGAAAGCCTTCCCCTCTTTTGTCAACCCTCCAGCTTACCAAGCTTGACAACCTTCTCTAGGATGTAGTCTCTTCTGACAACATGACCAAAGTAGGTGAGACTATGTCTGGCCATTCTTGCTTCTAAGGAGCATTCTAGCTGCACTTCTTCCAGGACAGATTTGTTAGTCCTTTTAGCAATCCGTGGTACTTTGAGCATTCTTTGCCAGCACCACAACTCAAAAGCATCAACTCTCCTTCAGTCTTCCTTATTCATTGTCCAGTCCTGACATGCATATGAGCTGATTGAAAATACCATGGCTTTGTCAGGATCACCTTAGTCCTCAAGAAGACATCTTTGCTCTTCAGCACTTGAAAGATGTCCTTTGCAGCCAATTTTCCAAGTGTTATATGTACTCTGATGTCCTGACTGCTGCTTCCATTGGTGTCAAATGTATAACTAAGAAATATGAAGTCTTTGACATCTTCAATCTTTTCTCCATTTATTGTGATGCTGTTATAGGTCCAGTTGTGAAGAGTTTTATTTTCTTTATATTGAAATGTAATCCATACTGAAGACTGTATTCTTCAATCTTCATCAGTATGTGCTTCAAGTCATCCTCATTTTCAGCAAGCAAAGTTGTGTTATCTGTGTGTCTCAGATTGCTGATGAGACAACCTGCTGCTGTTGTTGATGAGACAACCTGTTGTTGATGAAACAACATCCTGATGCTATGTTCTTCTTCCTATAGTCCAAATTCTCAGATTATTTGCTCAGCAACAGATTGAATAAGTATGGTGAAAGAATAAAACCCTGACACACACCCTTCTTGATTTTAAACCATGCATTGCCCCCTTGCTGTGTTCAGATAACAGCTTCCTGGTCTATATACAAGTTCCTCATGAGTACAATTAAGTGTTATGGAATTCCCTTTCTTCTCAATGTTGCCTGTAATTTGTTATGATCCATACAATCAAATTACTTTGCAAAGTCAATAAAACACAAGTAAACATCTTTCTGCAACTCTTTGCTTTCAGCCAAGATCCATCTGACATCAGCAATGATATCCCTTGTTTGATGTCCTCTTCTGAATCCAGCTTGCATTTCTGGAAGTTCTCTGCCAATATACTGCTGCAACTATTTTTAAATTCTCTTCAGTAAGATTATGCTTGCATAT
>NW_006922031.1:2023362-2024063 GCF_000298275.1 Orycteropus afer afer | reverse complement strand
ATAACGACCCCTCCTTGGGTTTATGAGTCAGTATCACTATGGAAGTAAATGGCTCCATCTTCCTTCTGAGGAGTGGCTGGTGGGTTTGAACCACCAGCCTTCTGGTTAGCAGGCAAATGCCTTAGTCACTATTCATGATATTGCTCTATAATTTTCACATTCTGTGGGATCACCTTTCTTAGAATGGGTATAAATATTGATCTCTTCCAATCAGTTGGCTAGGTAGCTGTCTTCCAAATCTCCTGGCATAGCAGAGTGAATGCCTCCAGTGGGACATCCATTTGTTGAAACATCTCAATGGGTATTCCATCAATTCCTGCAGTCTTGTTTTTTGCCACTTCCTTCAATGCAGGTTCAACTTCTTCCTTCAGTACCATTGGTTCTTGATCATGTGCCATCTCCTAAAATGGATGAACATTAACCAATTCTTTTTGGTACAGTGACTCTGTACATTCCCTCCATCTTCTTTTGATATTTTCTACATCATTCAATATTTTTCCCATATAATCTTTCAATATGGCAAGTCAAGGCTTACATTTTGTTTCAGTCCTTCCAACTTGAAAAATTCTGAGCATGTTCTTCCCTTTTGGTTTACTAATTCTAGGCCTTTAAGCATAGGTACTGAAACAAGGCGGGCTTGTGCTTACTCACTGATCTGCACTGAACACGTTCCCTTGTTACCCTACCGAGAGGGACCAGGT
>NW_006922031.1:2016295-2019193 GCF_000298275.1 Orycteropus afer afer | reverse complement strand
ATCGGGCAGTGTTTCGTTCTGCTGTGCATGGGGTCGCTATGAGTCGGAAACGACTCGACGGCACTTAACAACAACAACAACAGGCCTTGCACATTTTGTTATAATAATTGGCTTTGTCTTTTTGAGCTGCTCTTTGAAATCTTATGTTCAGTTCCCTTATCTTGTCATTTCTTCCACTTGTTTTAGCTACTCTCCATTCAAGGACATGTTTCAGAGTCTCTTCTGACATCCATTTTAGTCTTTTCTTTCATTTTTGTCTTTTTAATGACCTTTTGCTTTCTTCATGGATGATCTTGATATCAACCCACAATTCCTCTGATTTTCAGTTATTGGTGTTCAATGGTTCAAATCTATTCTTTAGATGGTCGGTCTCTAAATTCAGGAGGTATATATTCAAGGTCATATTTTGGCTCTCATTGACTTGTTTTACTTGTCTTCAACTTCAAGTGGAACTTGTATATGAACAATTGATGTTTTGTTCCACAATCAGCTCCTGGCTGAAGATATTGAGCTTTTCTATCACGTCTTGCCACAAATGTAATCAATCTGATTCCTGAGTATTCCACCTGGCAAAGTCCATGTGCGTAACCACCATTTGTATTGTTGAAAAAGGTATTTGCAATGAATAAATCTTTGGTCTTCCAAAATTCTATCATGTGATCTCCAGTGTTATTTCTGCCACCAAGGCCAAATTTTCCAACTACTGGTGATTTTTCTTTGTTTCTAACTTTTACATTCCATGCACCAGTATTAATGAACACATCTTGATTGCATGTTTGTTCAATTCAGACTGCAGAAGTTGATATAAATCTTCAGTTTCTTCATCTTTGGCTTTGGTGGTTGGTGCATAAATTTGAGTAATAGTAATAGTAATTGGTCTTCCTTGTAAGTGTATGGATATTCTCCTATCACTGACAGCATTGTACTTCAGGACAGATCTTGACCTATACTTTATGATGATGAATGCCACACCATTCCTCTTCAAATTGTCATTCCTAGCATTGTAGATCATATGGTTATCTGATTCAAAAGGCCAAAACCAGTCCATTTCAGCTTACTGATGCCCGGATATCATTTATGGGTTCCATTTCATTTTTTACAACTTCCAATTTTTCTAGATTCATACTTCGCACATTCCCTGTTCTAATTATTAATGGATGTTTCAGCTGTTTCTCCTCAATTTGGGTCTTGCCACATCAGCAAATGGAAGTCCTGAAAGCTTTACTTTTTCCATATCATTAAAGTTGGTTCTACTCTGATGATGCAGCTCTTTCCCAGTCATATTTTGAGTGCCTTCTGACCTAAGGGCTTCGTCTTCCTGCACTGTATTGGACAATATTTCCTGGCTATTCATAAAATTGCCCAGTGATGTATCAAGACAGTGTTTCTCTGCTATTCATAAGGTTTTCCTTGGCCAATTCTTTGAGAAGTGGATGGCCTCTTCCTTCTTCCCAGTCTGTGTCAGTCTGTAAGTTGTGTTGAAACCTATGTACCATGTACAACCCTGCTGGTATTTGAAATACTGGTGGCACTGCCTCAAGCCTCACAGCAACATGCAAGCCACCTCAGTTTGACAAACTGACAGACAAGCTTGTCTCCCTTAGTTGTTTGAAACCTCTCCTTCCTACCTTTACCTGGATCTTGTGATTGTGGGCCCTTGCTTCCTTCCTTCCTGTCTTTTGGGTGCCAGCTGTCTTCCTCCCCATACCTGGATCCTACTGCTTTGTCGGCCCCAGCTTTCCCTCCTTCCTGCCTTTTGGGTAGGGGCTGTTAATGTCAATTATTAGGTGCACATACATTTATAATTGTTACATCCTCTTTATGGAATGATTTTTAATTATTATAAATGTATTTCATTTTTTTTTTTTGCCTAAAAGTTCATTTTGTCTTATATTGGTATAACTATTCTACTTGGTTTTTACATGGCATTTTTTTTTCTTACCTTATTTTTCAACCTATTTCTGGTTTTGAACATAAAATGTGTTTCTTTTAAACAGCATGAATTAGATCACTTTATAAATCCATGTCAATCTGCCCTTCCATTGAAGTGTTTCATTTATCTCTTTACTGTAATTAGTGATAAAATAGGATTTATATCTGCCAATTTGCTATCTGTTTTCAATAAATGTTTAATTTCTCTTTCATTTGCAAAGGATAGTTTTGTTGAATATAGAATTTTTTGTTGGTATTTTGTTTTCTTGCAGTATTTTCAATATATAATATCATTGCCTTCCAGATTTCATGGTGTCTCATGAAAATCATGGAGCACTGGTGGCATAGTGTCTAAAGCATTTGACTGCTAACCAGAAAGCTGGTTGTTCAAACCTATCAGCTACTCCTTGGAAGGAAGATTGGGCAATCTTCTTCCATCGTGATACTGCCTCAGAAACACAAGGAGGGGTCACTATGAGTTGGACCCAAGTCGATGGCAGTGAGTTTTGTTTTGTTTCTTTTTTCATGAAAGTCAGATGTTAATCTTCTTGAAGATTACTTGTACATAATGAGCCATTTTAATTTTCCAGCTTTTGAGTTATCTCTTTATTTTTGGTTTCTGATATTTTGACTATGATGTATCTAGGTATGGATAACTTTGAGTTTGTCCCACTTAATGTTTATTGAGCTACTCAGTAGCTAAGATTAATGGTATATATATTAATACTATATATAAATAAATACATATATATATATGTATACACACACACGTATATGTATGTATATATAAACAAGTATATATATATATATTGTTGTTGTTATGTGCCGTTGAGTCAGACCTGACTCATAGCAACCCCTCCTTGGGTTTCCAAGGCAGTATCACTAAGGAAGTAGATTGCCCAGCCTTCCTTCCAAGGAGTGGCTGGTGTGTTTGAACCGCTAGTCTTCTTGATAGCAGTCAATTGC
>NW_006922031.1:2014206-2015606 GCF_000298275.1 Orycteropus afer afer | reverse complement strand
TTAAAATATGCTGTTGAGAATTTCTAGTGTTTTTTTTTTTTTCTTTTGAGTTATTCTATGTTTCCACTCCATAATTTTTATTTATTTATTTTTTAAAGTTTATTTCTCCTTTATTGACTCTATTTGATGAGACATCATTCTAAAACTTTCGTTCACATCCTGAGACATCTTTTTCTTTTTAATTCTTTGAAAATATTTGCAATTACTGATTTAAAGTCTTTGTCTAGCTTATCTAACTACTGGACTTCCTTAGAAACAGTTTTTATTGATTTTTTTTTCTTACTTTGTATAGGCCATACTTTTCTGTTTCCGTATGCATATTATAATTTTTTGTTAAACATCAGGCATTATAAATACTGTAATTTGGATCTCTGAAGATCAATTTCCCTTCTCTCAGAGTGTGATGTTACTATCTGTTCTTGTTGTTATTCTTGTTTTTTTTAGTTACTCTTCTGGACTAATTCCATAAAGTTTGCATGTTTTGTTCTGTGCTATCACTGAAATCTCTGCTTGATTAATTTAGTAGTGATCATATGACTGGACAAAGATTTGTTCATATGCTTGAACCAATAATTTCCCAAGTAGCTCTGTCTATATACTGGGACTCACGGTCAACCTACTGACAGTTTGTAACTGTGGTATAAGCTTCATTCCTGCTTGTGCATAGCCTCAATAACAGCCAGAGTTAAGAAAGTATGGACTTCTCAATTTTCTCTCTGGCAGATGTACAAGCTTATATATGTATGTGTCCTCATAGACCTCCTGGGATATATCAGAGCTTTTCAAGACAGCTATGAATATCTTAGAAGCTGTGGTAGCATAGTGCCTAAGGCATTTGACTGCTAACCAGAAGGCTGGTGGTTCAAATCCATCAGCCACTCCTTAGAAGGAAGATTGGGAAATCTACTTCTGCAGAGATACCTCTTCAAAAACCCAAGGTGAGGTCACTGTGAATGACTTGATGGCAATGAGTTTTTTAGTGAGGATGAACATCTTATTTCCTTTTTTTTTTAAGGTCAGCCTGTTAGTTCTCTAATTGGGCTTGCCACCTCAAGCAGCTGCCATGGAAAACAATTGCCACTGATTATCTTTGGCCAATACCTTGGGAAAAAAGCATTCTTCACTGAGTGAGCTCTGAATCAAGTCAAATAAAGGCAAGCTCTATATTTGGCTCTTTTTCAGGAAGCTTCCAAACAGGTGCAATTGTGACAGCTCTCTGGGGTAGGGTTTTGTGGAGCTCCAAACCCACTCTCCTCTGTCCAGTGTTTACTAGGCTGCTGTTTTCCACAGTTATCATAGTTATGAGGCTGTAATTTTCAAGGTTACTACAGAGCCTGGGAAAGGGGTATGAAAATAGGGCTATCTAAAATGCCATAGAGACTTTTTTTTTTTTTTTTTTT
>NW_006922031.1:1999814-2013317 GCF_000298275.1 Orycteropus afer afer | reverse complement strand
TTGTCTGACTGAGATCTACAATGAAAATTAAAAAGCATTCTAGAAAGGTTTTAAAGAAAATTTATTTTCTTATCTGTTGTTTTTTTTCTTTCTTTTTTTTTTTTTTTTTTGAAGGAAACTTTATTTATTATTTGAATGGTGTTTCTCTATTTGACCTATTTTTTTATATTATTGCTTTTAGGTTGCATAAACTACTTAGGAATTTGTGACGTTAAAAAGCAGTCTACCAAGCCATAAAAATGTATTTCTTGCTTTAATAAATCTTAACTGTGATTCTAAATGGTGCTAATCTGCATGCATGCATTCCTCTGCTCGAAATATCCTGACCTGTAAGCACAGCTTTGCAGCAGATATTTATGTTTAGTTTTACCAAATCTAACCAATTATGATGCTTCACTTATGAACTTGGCCTGGTAATTTATTGCAACATAGTTGTCTCAGAATGACTAAATTTAGTAGAAACACTTAAGTCCTCTAAACCCACTCCCCAATATTTCTATTTCCTCCATTTGCCTTCATTTCCTGCTTCATTTGTCCTTATGTACTTGACATTGAGCTAAAAGCTTATAGAACACTCACTAGAGGCAAAACAAAACAAAACGAAAGAACCCTTAGAATGCTATCAGGATTTTTTTTTAATCAGATTTGAAGACTTGAATGAAAGTTGCTTATGAAAGGAAAAATCAATCTCCATAAGTCTTCCTAGGTGGGTATCAATTGAACCAAAGAATAAGTAGACATTTATATCCTCTCACTTTCACAATGATGAATGTTTATATCAACAGTATGATAAACCTTGTTCAACAGCTAGAGAAGAAAGTACTAAAGGTGTTCAAAAACATTACAGGACCCACATGCTGTTATTTTTTTTAATTTTCCACTTCACTAACGTCTCAGATGGGAATATGCTGAGCATGCAGAAGTTATATTTCTTTATCATTAAATGCTTTGGTGCAAATCAGAGCCATTACTAGTTTTTATTGTGTGTGTGTGAATGTATCTATACATGTATGTGTGTGTGTGTGTGTGTGTGTGTGTGTATATATATATATAGTTTTAAAATGGTTTTAGAATAATGTGTACATATTATACCATATTATATCATATCATATTACATCATATGTACATACTTATTTAAGCCTCAATAAGAAACTATTACCCTATTATGTATGGTGTGATTCACTGAGCACCTGATAATTTTGTTTGTGAAGTGTCTGTCATTTACAATACAAAATAACTATATCCCAATATATTTCATACCTAGAAAGTGACTGTTATTATCATTTTCTGTGTTATTTCTCAAAAAAAAAAAAAGATATCTAGAATGTAGAAAGAATCTAGATGTAGAGAAAGAATCTAGGATATAGGTAGAAGGAAATAAGTTCAGTCACAGATTTACCATTGAAAGTATTTTGGATCATGAGAAAGCCATTTCAATTTTCTGAATATTAAATTCATTACAAAATAAGAAAAGATCATTTCCAAGGTCATGACTATTCCTTTTCTGTTTTTTACTCAACTTCTTATTTTACCACAATTTTTAAAGTCTTGTATTTTTTGTAATAATCTATTTACTTTCTTCCTAACTGAATAGAATGTGAATTCCTGGAATACAAGGTATTTGTTTTATTTATCTTTTTGTTACACATATTAATGAACTCTAAGATCATATGGAGCTCTAAAACTACTTCTTTTTTTCTTAATTGTTTAAGTACATAGTTTAGATTTTTAACAGTATTTAGCAAATTAATATATGTGTTTACATGACAGTAAGACTGTGCATCCTTTAAAAATATGATATGCTATCTAAATAAGCTTTGCTCATATTTATGGATTTATGCAAAACAAACTTTTACATAAAATTCTTATTGTTCACATGTGTCTTCTTGTTGATTTTTTTAACATTAGAAGCTTAGCCAAGTATATGTACTTAATCCTTAACAAAAAAATAAATCACATAGTATTAAGTCAAAAGTTTATGCCATTAAAATACAGTGAACTGATCATATATACTAATCATAATTATAAAACATGGAAATTATGACAATAATACATTTGCAACATATTGCTTTAAAAATAATTTATTTGCTAAAGTAATATATTTATTTTTATACTTCGAAGCCATACTTTTTTTTTTTGCCCCAGTCTCATTATCTATTGTTTTTTTTTTTTGGTTTTAATGTCTGTATTTTTAAGTCTTTGAAAATGAACTCCACTGGTTGGTAGGTCTAGATCATTTTTTTTCCCTAACACAGGCCCCAATTTGTAAGTGTGACTCAGGAAATCCTTCTTTGTGTCTTTGTCATTTGTCATTTAAGGCTTGGGAGTGACCTTTTTCCTCCCTTTATCTAATCGGATTAGGTCACTGCAGCCTACAGGTTAGGATAATTTCCTTTATGCATTCTTTAACCAAGTAAAGTACTCTGTGTTCTTCCTGGAAAGCATGAACCTCAACACAGTGGGGAAAAAAGGGCTTGTGGTTTGGGCCAATTAGAAATGGGACATCAGAAGGTGGCATAGGGTGTTCTGACTTCTCTCACTGCCAGGCTATCTGCATCTGCTTCTCCAGCTCACTACAGCACTTGGACATTTAGAAGTTGTATAACTACACAGTATTTTCCCTCTTTTTTTAGTTTGTACTTGTCCTCACTTGCTATTTGATGCCTCTGTTTTCCTCTTTACAATCTTGTAGGCTTATTTTACTTTGGATATGTCCATAGCTGTGCTTTCTGGGTTATGTCATCTTGTATATTAATGGTCAGTTGTTATTTGCTATTTTGGTTCTTTGTTCAAAGTACTTCCTTTAGCATCTCTTGTAAGGTTGGTCTGGTTTTAACAAATTCCCTTGGTTTCTGCTTATCTGGAAATCCCCTAATTTCACCATCATATTTAAGGGACAATTTTGCCAGCTATATAATTCTTGGTTGAAAATTTTTCTCTTTCAGGGTTTTATATATACCATCCCATTGCCTTCTCACTTGCATGTTTTCTGCTGAGAAATTAGAGCTTATTCTTACTGGCTGTCCTTTCTAGGTAACTTTTTGTTTATCCCATCCTGCTTTCAGGATTCTTTGTCTTTTGTTTTGATGAGTTTGACGATGATATGCCTTGGTGATTTTCTTTTGGGGTCTATCCTGCTTGGGGTTCGTTTGACTTCTTGGATGGATATAGTCTCATCTTTCATCATATTAGAGAAGTTCTCCTCCAACAAATTTTGGACAATTTTCTCAGTGGTTTTATTTTTGTCTTCCTGTTCTGGAATTCCAATGACAAGTATGTTATTCTTTTTGATGGTGTCCCACATGAACCTTAGACTTTCTTCATTTTGTTTTGATTTTTTTTTTTTTCTGATTGATCCCTTTCCAAAGAAGTTTTCAAGTATTTGTCTTCAATCTCATTAATTCTGTCTTCCATTGCATCAGTTCTACTCCTTTGCCCTTTCAATGTGTTATCTATTACTCACAATTTAGTATTAATCTTCTGGATTTCTATCTTAGATTTAGAACTATTTCTAATTTTTCATTTATTTTGTCACTTTGTTCTTGTATTTTCTTCCAAAATTCTTCTAGAGTTTTGTCTGTGTTTTCCTTGGTCTGTCTCTCAATCCTTTGAAGACACCTAAACATAGTTCTTTTGAATTCCTTATCAGAGGGTTCCAGTGCTACTTCTTCCTCAGGGATGTGTTCTAGATCTGTATCCTTCTCCCATCTTTCTACCACTTTATCTTGCTTCTTTGTGTGGACTGTGATGGTCTTGTCTCTGACACATTGTGGTGGTATTGTATTTAGATCTCTGTTAACTGTTTGTGAAGAGCAGCCAAGGGTGAGTCAGGCTCTTCTTGGTGGTTGTTTATCAATGGCCCATTGGTGGAGAAGGAAGTGGTGGCTTTCACTCAGTAAGTGAAGCTTCAGGAGGTGTGGCTGTAGTTGTGTCATATGGGGACTGTTTCTGTCTTCCAGTCCATTAAACAAAAATAACAATTGAATAACCATCAAAAAAGTAAAAGCAAATGGACACCATGTAATCACACAGGAACAGTAACAAAAAAAGGAAAAAGGGAAAAAGAAGAGGAAGAAAAACAAAGTAAAGACAATCTCCATGGTGTGGGGGCATTACAGCATGACTTGACAAAGTTCAAGTGAATAAATGACTTTACAGAAAACCAAAAAAAAAAAAAACCACAAAACCAGAAAAACAATTTATAGAGACCTCATAAGACATAGTGGAACTACAGCATTGGGTTTCAAAGGCTGCAAATATTTATGGAAGCAGACTGTTACATACTTATCCTGCAAAGCACCTGATGAGTTTGAACAAGCAACTTTTTGTTTAGCAGCCAAGCAATTAATATCCATGCCACCAGGGCATTTAACTTCATAAAAGAACAGAATGATGTGTGGCACCAACACCCAAGCACAGTTAATAGGATGTCTCCATGCATGGGCTGTCTGGTATGAGGTTTTGAAGACTTAGGAGGGTGAAAACAGGGTGTCTATGTAAGGGGTAGAAAATGGCATAGGGCCTCTTAGACCAGGTGGGTTGAGAAGGCACCTGCATGAATGAAGAAGGAAAAGGGTTTGCAGTAGAGATGAGAGATTGTTTACATACAGGGCAATTGAATACTGAAAGAGAATAATTGATAGACACAATGCCTTAAACACTATGCCACCAGAGCTCCCATATATAAGGTATATGACTGCTAACCAGAAGGCTGGAGGTTCAAACCCACCAGCCACTCCTAGGAAGGAAGATTGGGCAACCTACTTTCATATGATACCACTTCGGAAACCAAAGATGGTATCACTATGAGTCAGATCCTACTCCATGGCAGTGAATTGAATTTGGTTTATATATATATATATATATATATATATATATTTATAAATGCATATATTTTATACACATATACAATTTCTCATAATCCTAGTTCTGCTTAGGAATAATGATATTCCATAGCAAAGAACACATTTAGTAAATAGATCTTGGTGTCTATATAGTTCTTCATTGGAAAATTTCATATCTTTCTACTCACTTTCTACTAAAAGAACAGTTATACTCAGAAATTTACAATCATTTTTGCCTATATAATGTCCATATCCTACCTAATATCAAAATTTTTGCCTTTGTTCTTATTCATTAAATTTCTGGTGCTTATCATAATAACAACACCATCATATGTCTAGCATGCAATAAAGACTTGATAAATATGTCTTGAAATAATGAATGAGTGAATGAATGAATGATTGATTAAATGGATAAATAGATGACTGAATAACTGAAAAAGGATAAGATTCAAATTGGAACATGAAAGGGATCATGTTCCACTCCACAGTTGGAGAGAACAGGACTAAGAAAAACTTCAGTGAAGTACTTGACCTTGAGCTGAGTCTTGAAAGATGAGTAACAGTTCATTGGTTGACCAGGTACAGAAAGCATTCCAGTTAGAGAAAGCAGCGTGGATAAAGGTTTACAGATTTGAAAGCACACAAAGAATGTGGGAGACTGCAAAAAACATAATGGAACTAAAGTCTTCCCTGAGTTTCTTAAGGAGCCTTGAGTGCTGGATTCATGTCTAGTTTATTTATGTTTCTCCATTGCTTAGGACAGTACTTGAGGTTGGCATGCAATAAATATTATAGACATTGGTTGGCTTATATACTTTCCTCTTCAATTTTCCCAATATCAGCAGTTACCCTCAAGTTGATTTTGACTTATTGTGTCCCCATATAGGTCAGAGTAAAATTGTATTCCGTAAGGTTTTCAGTTCTTCAGAAGTAGTTTTCTAGGCCTTCCTTCGAAGGTGCCTCTCAGTGGACTCAAACCTCTGACACTTTGGTTAGCAGTTGAATTTATTAACCATTTGTACTATCCAAGGACTCCTACCCAATGTTACTTTTCTACTTTTTGGTAGCTTATGCAATGCTGCTGACTGTAATAAATAATGTTCTATGTAGTGCCTAAAGCATTGGACTGCTAACCAGAAAGATGGTGGTTCAAACTCACCAGCCACTCCACAGAAGGAAGATTGGGGAATCTATTTCCATAGTGATACCACCTCAGAAATCCAAAGAGGAGTCGCTGTGAGTAGGATCTGACTCCATGGCAATGAACAAACAAAACAAAACATGTCTTATCTCTGTTCATTCAAACCAGGATATCTCAAAGTCACTGATGTTGTTGTTGTTATTTGCCGGCGAGTCAGCCCCGACTCATAGCGACCCCTCCTTGGGTTTCCGAGGCAGTATCACTACGGAAGTAGGATTGCCCAACTTTCTGATATATACTTATAATGTGAATAATGGCTACATGATTGATTTCAAGAAGGAAATGGTATTCAATAAAAGATTAATAATAGTAACAAAAATTTTAAAAAAGGAAACTTAAATATTGTCAACAGATAGTGACAATTTAGGATGGTTTAACATTGTATAAATGAGGAAGAAATTTTTGTTGTTGTTGCTATTGTTAGGTGTCATCTAGTAAATTCTGATTCATAGCAATCGTATGTACAATAGAATGAAACACTGCCTGGTCCTGAACCATCCTCACAATTCTTGCTATGCTTGAGTCTATTGTCCCAGAATTTTATAATAATGCTTTAATTCTTACTTAGTCATTTGAATTTTAGATGCAGATCGTACTTCCCCTAAAGGAAAGATTTCACAAATTAGAGCATCATACTTTTCATAACTAAACATTGGTGGATAATTATGTATTTGGATTGTTTAATTTGACATCTTTTTTATATGCTTAGGTTAAAGCTGTAGTTCATTTTTGCTTCTGATTTTTTGTTTTCCACTTCTGTCTCTGAGAGCACAGATTAATTCAGTTCCATCCAGACTGAGTAGGGTTGTTGAATTTACCTATAACCGACTTTGTGAAATAAATCTAGTAATGTGTTTCTCAATGGACTGCAAAAATCTGTTATTAGTTAATTATCAAGACCCTGCTGAGTGATATTAAATTATGCCATTTGTCTTCTGATTATTATACTGGTGTCATGTAAAATTATAAGGTGTATGAAAAATGCCCCGTTAAATACTAAATTCCCAACATGCATGATTTTTACAACCATAAATTCAATCTTTCACTTCCCAAATTTTAAGGAGTTCATCATTGACATTTGTCCCTGTCATTTTCTGTTGTGTGGAGAACTCTGTAATTTGTTATTAAAGAGGAATATTAGTTTGCATCACTAGATTTCACTATGGATCTGTTACTATTTAGTTCACCTGGCTAAGGTACCATTTTTGAAGCCACAACTGGAGTTAGAAAGCCACTTTACTGAGCACTGATGTATAGTGACAAGCAGTTCTGATCACCTTACCAACTATGCCTGGCTTCATGAAGCAAATGAACAGTTTATTCACCAGCAAACAAATGCTTGGTTCCTCTGATCAATATCATGTGACCTCTGTGATATGGCTTTTCATCTATAAAATGGGAGTGGTAACTATCTTAGGGTTGTTGTCAGGATGTAACGATCTCCTTGGTATTTAGAAAATGATCACTACATATTAGCTTAATATTACAAGACCTACGAGATAGGTTCTTGGTGAGCTTGTCAGATGAGCTTTTATCATGTAGAATAAGGCATTCCAAAAAATTAACATGAAAAGCTTCTATTAAATTTACCAATATGGAAGATCCTAGTGTTGGTTGTGTTGTTCTCCTTAGGCTCATTCTTCACAGTTGAAGGGCATCTTATTAAAATCATGGGGAATAATGAGATACTCCCTTTTCTGCTTATTGTGAATTGACTAAAATAAAATACTTAATATTTAATCCTGCTTAGTGGCCTACCTGAAGTGAATAATTTTGGTATTCAGCATTCAATTAAAGTAATGTTTCCAGGATGTTCAGCTTTTTAACTTATTCCTTAAGGAAAAAAAAAATTCACTCAATGCATTTTTCTTCAAGCAGTCATTAGTGAGGGGTGTCTAAAGGGACCTCTGTACTCAGTATCACTTAATGCTCTTGAAATGGTTCACAATTCAGTACTGCCATCTGCTCTAATCACTCAGCTTCTTTGTACTTGGCTGTGGATACTTTGTTCTCTCAGGCACATTATTCAAGAGAAAAGAGATATTACAGAGAGAAAAAAAAGTAATAATTTATGGTTATCTCTCTTACCCAGGAAGGTCTAATTAACAAGAATGTGTTAAAATAACCTTTATCAGAAATTTTGCATTTCTTTTTTATTATTCCCCAAGTGTTGTTACACAGTTCACTGTTCAAATTGGCAGAAACCTAAATGATTACTTAAAAAACTGTTGTTTTAAACAGCTTTAACCTTTTTCTGAATAATAGGTCAAAAGTAAAAATGACTAAGTAATAATTATTTAATGCTTCTTGGATGAAGAGGTATTTTAATAGGTTTATTAGGAATAGTCTAGAAAGGTTTGAAGGTTCTGTTAATCTTTTGGACGAGAGGATTTTTATGGAGAAAAAAGGAAAAAGTCTAAAATTTAAAAAAATGCAGGAATCAAAGTTAGAATATTTCCCAAAAACATATATTTTTTTAAGTTTTAATATTGCTAAGCTAGATTTTATTCCTACCTTCATATTTATCTAAAATTAATGTAATTTTCATAAGAGTATATCTAAGATGAATTATGAAAAGGGAAAATTTCAAATGAAATTTAATCAGATGCCAGAAATTTAGGAAAAGCTTATATCAACTTATATAATCTGTTAGGATATTGCAATTTCTTCTCAAAAAGAGAATTATAATGATAAAATTAGACTAAAAGATGGACTAAATAGGTTCTGCATTTATACAAATTATGGAGAAGAATAATTTTTCAAAACTTGAATCCAGTAAGCTAGGAATTAAAATGTCCTTCCTTACTAGTCTTAGAACAGTGCTGCAATGTATTGGAAAATTACTCATTATCAATATGTTATTACTTTATGAAATAATAGATTTATAAACAAACTATTTCCCAAATGATACTTATTAAAAATATAGAAAAACTATGAGTAAGTAATGAAGATGTGCTCTTACGGAAAATTGTAAATATTTTCTCTATTGAAAAAGCACACAATGCTCACAAGATAGAAACATGACAATGAATGCATAGATGTTATTTGAATATTTGAATACTGTAACTACCAACAATTTTTGCCCCTAAATGTACATACATATATCATACGTATTTAGATATATCCAAGTTTATATCCACAAGGAGTTGAAATCTAATTTGAGAATGTATAATTTATGCAGAAGAACATATGAAGCAAAATCATTATTAAAATAGTAAACTATGTTGTTTCTACTGTAATTGTTACAGGACTTCAGAGAATGTGGAGATCAATGTTTGCTAAACAACAAAATCAAAGACTGTAAGATCCGGAAGAAGGCTTAGAGTATCCCCAGAACATATTATAAAATAACATAACAGGGCAGATCAAAAATCTGAGACTTATCTGAGTTTCAGAGTCATGAACTAGTATAAGAATCCAAGCCCCATACTTTTTCAGTGTTTTTATGTGGAGTTGCACTTTGGTAGTTGGTTGTGACAGTTCTTTATTTCATGCAATGTCCCATGTATTTTGCAAGCATTGTGTATTTTTGTCAGTTTCTCATCAAATATTTTTTTTCCAAGTGCCCCATATATTTGCAAATACCCCCTGGAAGATGTATGTACCAACTATAGTTCAGAACTCCTTTACATATCAGTTCATTTAGTTACAGGAAATTGAGATTTGTGTTAAAACTTTAAGAGATAACAGAGAATTTATGATGATGATGATCATTTAATTTGTCTGCTGCCAGTATAGCAGAATACTCATAAAGATTTCAAATGGAATATTTTGCCAACCTATAACATATATATAGGATTGGTAGACAGATTAAATGCTTTTCAGTGGAAGAAATTTCAATAAGTGATTTACATCTGTCAGTTTCTTTCACTCTTGTCCTCAAGAATTTTTATTTGTTCATGATTTGATATACTCCAACAGTAAAATGATTTGAGATGCTTATAGCCCAATAACATTCTTTTAGCATTTTATCATGCACTTGTTGAATAATAATAATTATTATTTTTACTTTTTAATTGTGATTTGAATGAAAGTTTACAAAGAAAATTGTTTTTCCATTCAACAGTTCATACACATTTTGTTTTGTGACATTCATTGCAATCCCCACAATATAATAGCACTCTTCCTATTTCTTCTGTGTTTATCACTCTTCTTCTTGTACCTTCCTGCCTTCTTAGTTTTATCTCTGGGCAAGTGCTATCCTTTTGATCTCCTACAATTGATCATTGTAATGAATATGTACCTTCCTGGTATTATTGTTCACCTTATAGACCTGACTATCATTTGGCTGAAAGTTGAAAGAACCATGGCGATGAGTTCATTTCCTGCCTTGAAAGGTGTCTAAAGCCATGCATAATCTTGGGGCTTCCACCAGTCTCTATCAGACCCACAAGCCTGCTCTTTGGTGTGATTTTGAGTTGTGTTCTACATTTTTCTCCTACTCTTCCCAGGATCTCCTATTGTAATCCCTTTCAGAGGGGTAAGCAGTAGTAACAGTAACAGGCACCATCTAGTTCTGGTCTCTGGGTCATGGAGTCTGGGGTTCACGTTCATTAGTCCTTCAGAATAACTGTATACTTGCATCCTTGATTTTCTTCACTCTTTATTCCCCCTTGATGGCTGCTCAAAAGCTTTTAAGACCCAGTCACCACTCATCAAAGTCAGATGTAGAATATGTAGAACACTGTTTCACAGACTATGTTATGCCAATTTACACTAGTGTCCTTTGAGACTATGGTCCTGAGCCCCAGTGCCCAGTGATTCATTCCCTCAACGTGTTTGGTTATGGCTAAGAAATTTTCATTACTTTGCCCTCTGTGTGCTCTACTATATATGTGTATATGTTTCGCAGCACATACAAATACATATAGAAATATTCTCTGTCAAACCTGTATATATCCATGGGTGTATTCCCATTCATCTTACCACCCTGTTCAGCTTGTGGGTCTATCTATGAATCAATTTGTAAATTATGATTATTCCATTTATTACAGGATTGTGTATGTAATAGTATTTACCTTTGTTACATTTAACTTTTGTGCTCTTCCCAGTGCTTTTGCCTGCCTTGATCATTTTGTGCTGACCTCCCCCTTATGGTATATGTCCTTTCCCTTAACCCAAGCTAATACATATCTACCCTGGAGTTAGTGATTTACTCTCCCATACCCTCCCACCCACAGTAAATTTCAAAGAATGATTATTTCTGTGTAAAATGTAAACTTTTCTCAATTTTTACACTCGTACTCTCACACTATATCTATTCTTTAGTGAGTGATTAATTTCACTTGGCATAATGTCCCCTAGGTTCATTCATATTATGAGGTGTTTCGAAGATTCATCATTAATCTCTAGCATTGCATAGTATTCCTTTGAATATATGTTCTACAATTTATTAATCCATTCATATGGTGATAGACACTTAGGTTGTTTCCATCTTTTTTGGTGTTGTGAATTATGATGCAATGAATATGGGCGGTCATGTATCTGTTCATGTCATAGGTCTTATTTTTCTTGACTTGACGGCAAATAACAACAACAACAACAAATACACCTAGTAGTGGGATTGCTTGATCATATGGAAATTTTATTTCCAATTTTTCAAGGAAGTGCCATAATATTTCCACAGTGGTTTTACCATATTACAATCTCAACAGCAGTGTATGAGTATTCCTTTCTCTCCACATCCTTACCAGTGTTTTTTTTGGTATCTTTGCTATTAACATGGGGTTAAGAGGATAGCTCACGATTGTTTTGATTTGCATCTCTCTGATGGTTAATAATCATGAGAATTTCTTCACATATTTGTTGGCCAACTAAATGTCTTCTTTGGTGAAGTGTCTGTTCATGTCCTTTGTCCATTTAAATGGATTATTTGTGTTTTTGTTGTTGAGGTGTTGAAGTTTTCTATAAATTTTAAGGATTTATCCCATGTATTTTTTTCCCAATTTTTTCCCCAATCTGTGGGTTCTCTGTTTACTCTTTTGAAACTATCTAATTTTTAGGACATTTCAATTGTTTCATTTGACCTCTGATATTTGTGCATTTGTAATTATGTTTGATAGTGTATTTTTGCTGTGTATTAAGGCCTCTAGGTTTGGCCCTATTTTTTCTTTGATGATCTTTATAGTTTCAGGTTTTACATTTAGGCCTGTGATCCACCTTGAGTTAGTTTTGTATATGGTGAGAGATAGGGATCCTGTTACATTTTTGCCAATGGATATCCAGTTTTGCCAGCACCATTTGGTAAAGAGATTATGTCTTCACCATTTAACGGATTTCAGCCTTTTATCAAAGATCAGCCATCCTACGGGGATGGAATTACTTCTGGGTTCTCAGTTCTGTTCCATTGGTCTACATGTCTGTCATTGTATCAGTATCAAGCTGTTTTAACTACTTTGGTTTTGATATTGGGGAGTGTGATGCCTCCTACATTCATCTTTGCCTCCTACTTTTATATTCTTTACTGGTGATTTGCTTATCTGGGGTCTCTTTCCTTTCTGTAGAAAGTTGATGATTAGTTTTTCTGTCTCTTTAAAGAATGATGATGGAAACTGGATCAAGATAGCATAATGTCTGTAGATTGTTTTGGGTAATATTGTCATTTTCATAATGCTAAGTTTTCCTATCCATGAACATGGTAAATTTTCAATTATCTAGATCTCACTGTGTGTGTGTGTTTGTATTTTGTAATTTTTTTGGCATTGGTCTTTTCTGTCTCTAGTTAGATTTATTCCTACATGCTTCATCTTTTGAGTGGCTGTTATAAATGACAATGTTTTCTTGATTTCCTTTCCAGAGGTCTCTTTGTTAGTGTAGAAGAATCTTACTGATTTTTGTAAGTTAATCTTGTACCCTGCCACTTTGCTGAATTCTTCTATTAGCTCCAGGAGTTTGCTTGTTGAGTCTCTGGGATTTCTATGTATCAGATCACATCATCTGAAGATAGAGACAGGTTTATTTCTTTGCCAGTTTGGATGACCTTTATTTCCCATTCTTGCCTTATTGCTCTGACAAGAACTTGCAATATGTTATTGAATAGGAATGGTGATAAAGGGCATCTCTGTCTGGTTTCCATTCACAGGGGAGGGTTTTCAGTCTCTCTCCATTGCGAATAATATTGGCCAATGTTTTATATATATGCTCTTAATTATGTTGTGGAATTTCCCTTATATTTCTATTTTGCTGGACATTTTTATCTAGAATGGCTATTGGATTATGTCAAATTCATTTTCTGCATCAATTTATATGATTATGTTCCCCGCCACCCCCACACACTGACTTGGCTGTATTTTTGTAATGGACTACTTTGTGTTTCTAATGATGAACCATCTCTACATACCTTGTATGACTCCCACTTGGTCATCATGTATAATTTTTTCAGTATGTTGTTGGATTCTATTGGCTAATATTTTGTTGAAAATTTTTATGTTAATGTTCATGATGGATATTGGTGTGTGT
>NW_006922031.1:1983643-1999293 GCF_000298275.1 Orycteropus afer afer | reverse complement strand
TTTCTATTGTTCTTCTGTTTCCTGTGTCATTTATTTTGGCTCAAATCTCAATTACTTACTTTCTTCTGATGACTATAGGCATTTTTGCTGTTATTTTTGTAATTGTTGGAGATATTGGTTAAAGTGTTCATTTTGATTCTCCTCTTTTTATTTCTGCAGTTATTACTATAAAAAGTTAGCTGAGCATTGCTTTCACTGTGTTCTAAAGATTTCAGGATGTTGTATTTTCATTCAAGGAAATATTTTGTTTCCTTTTTATTTCTTCTATTATCCAATAGTTTCTAACCAGTGTGTTGTTCAATTTCCATGTTATCTATTTATTTATTTATCTATTTATTTATTTATTTTCCCTTATCTTCCTATTGCTGATTTCTTATTTTATTGCATTATGATCCAAGACAATGCTTTCTAGTATTTCAATGTTTATACATCTTCGAGTCTTGCTTTGTGACTTAAACAATGGTTTATTCTGAGGAATGTTCCATGTGCACTGGAAAAGAATGTTTATTGTGCTCTTGTTGGGTGGAGTGCTTTGTAAACATCTATGAAGTCTAGTTGGTTGATTGTGTTTTTTAGATCTTCTGTGTCTTTTAAGTTTCTTTCTAGCTATTCTGTCTTTCATGCAAAGTCATGTATTAAAGTCTCCTTTTATTGTTGAAGAGTTGTGTCTTTCTCTTTTCAATTCTGTTATAGTTTGGTTTATGCATTTTGGGGCTCTTTCACTGGGTGTGTAGATATTTATTATCATTACGCCCTCTTGTTAGATCGATACTTTAATCAGTATATAATGTCTTTCCTTATCTCTTTTGATGGCTTTTGTTTATAGTTTACTTTATCAGAGATTAATATTGCTGCTCTTGCTACTTTTGGTTGTCATTTGCTTCATATATGTTTTTCCATCTTTTGCATTTTAGACTATGTTTGACTTTGTGTATAAGGTGTGTCTCTTGGAGATAGCATATTGATGGATCATGTTTCTTATCCATTCTTCTACTCTCTGTCTCTTGACTGGTGCATTTAATCTATTTACATTCAATGTAATTTTTAGAAGTTATGAATTTACTGCTGTCATTTTGTTTTTCTTGTGTGTGTTTATATGTGTGTGTGTGACTGTGTGTGGCACTGATGGTTTCTTGTTCACTATTGTTTTATTGTTTACTGAGATTTTGTGATTCAATTCTTTTTTATTTTGGTGACAATTTTTATTTGTTCTATTTGAGGTTACCCCTGTAATTTATTATTATCTTCCCAAGTCTAAAGCTGTCTGTTTTACCTTTATATCTCCTTGAATTCCTCTCCATTTGGAAGTTCCATAACTACATTATTTATTTCCTCTTTTTGTTTTGTAGTTATCATTGCTTTTAAATTGACATGTCTGGTCTCATATTTTCAGTCTCACAGGTTTAGTTTATTTTTGATACTCCTAAATCTGGTTTAATTTCCTAATGATGTTGTTGTGTGTCTTACTTGCCAGTTGTTGTCTGTCATTGTTGGTTCTCAGTCTGAAGAACTATTGTTTTGCATCTTGTAAGGTTGGTCTGGTTTTTGCAAAGTCCCTTAATTTCTGTTTATCTGAAATGTCATAATTTTGTCATCATATTTGAAGAAAAAATTTGCTAGGCGTATAATTTTTGGTTGGCAGATATTTTTCTTTCAGGTATTTTATATGTCAGCTCAATCTCTTCTTGCCTGAACGGTTTCTGCTGAGAAATTAGAGCTTGTTCTTATTGATTATGCTTTGTAGCTGACTTTTTATTTTTCCTGAGCTGTTTTTAGGATTCTTTCTTTGTCTTTGATTTTGGAAAGTTTTATTATGAGCATCTTGGTGATTTTCTTTTGGATTCTAACCTATCTGGGATTTATTGACACTCTGAAATGCATATCTTCTCTTTTTTCTTAATATTAGTGAAATTTTCTTCCAACAAATCTTTGTTAATTTTCTTGGGGCTTTTTTTTTATCTCTTCTCATTCCGAAATTACAATGGTACATAAGTTGTTTCTCTTGATGTTGTCCCATAATAAAAGCATAATTCATAGATTTCTTCATTTTGTTTTTCATTCTTTTTTCTGATTGTTTCTTTAATAGATTAGTATAAAGATATTTTTCTTCAGTCTTATTAATTCTGTATGCCACTGTTTCAATTCTACTCATTTGTTCTTATATTGCATTAATCTATTTCTGAAATATTAGTTTTGATCTTCCAGATTTTTATTTATTGTTTCCTTGTGGTTTCTAAGCTTCCATTTGTTTTGTTAATATTTCCATGTATTGTTTTTTTCTGAATTCTTCCAGAATTCTGTTTGTGTTGTCTGATTTTATCTGTGGTTTCCTTAAACTTTTTCTCAATCCATTGAAAGTACCTAAATATAGTTCTTTTTAATTCCTTATCAGGTAGTTCTAATAGCATTTCTTCCTTCAGAAAACATTCTGGCTTTGTATTTGGTCACTATTCTGAGCCATCTTGTTCTGTTTCTCTCTCTCTCTCTTTCTGTGTGTGTGTGTGTGTATGTGATTTGATGATGTATGTTGTTTCCAAGACATTGCAGTGTTATTGCATTAATTTGGTGATTGTATGTTGGTTTTCTTCACCCTGATTTTTTGTTTTATTTACTTTTAATATATATTGGCAAGAAGATGAGTGTGTTGCTCTGGTCACTAGTTTGGAAGCACTGGGAAGCACACCACCTGTTTCCATGTGGATTTGATAGCAGGTAGTAGTGTGGACATGAATCTGTGATCACTGCTTATACAGAGCAGCTAAGGGCAGGAGTGTGTGTGTGTGTATGTGTGTGTGTGTGTGTAAAAGAGAGAGAAAGAGAGAGAGTATGTGTGTGTTGCTGCCATCTGTTGTTGACCTCATGGTGCTTGAGTAGGTAATGACTCTTGCTCAGAATGTGGGCCAGCAGCTGTAGTGCATGTGGCTGGGCAGGATTTCTAGCTACTTACTGCTGGAAAAAGAGATTTTTTAGGGAGGGAGAAGGAGAAAAATAAAGACAACTAAAAGAGAAAAATAACAAGATTGGAGAAGAATGGAGACTTAAGAAGAAAGAAACATAAAAAAAAAGAGAAAAGAAGAAAAAAAATGTGGCACAGTACTGGTGTAAATGGTCCCTGCCAAACATAGCTGCAAAGGAAATGTTGCACTCACTCCATGGGAGTATGAACCACATGGCACAGAGGGTCAGGGTCAGAACTACTGAAGGAAGATGTGCTGAGGGGCCAGGCACTTGCTGACTTATCTGGAGGAGGAGGAAGAGAAGGAGGAGAGCAGGAAGAAGGAGAAGAAGAAAACAGGAACAAAGGAAATAAATGGGCATGGGGAAAGAAAGAGAAAACCAAGTAGGGAGGAAGAGGGTAAAATTGAGAAGGGAAAAAAAGAAAACACACACACACACAAAGACAGAGAAAATAAAAACTTGCTAGTATTAGCTGCCAAACAGGGAGAACAAGAACATGGAGCTCACTCCAGGGAATATGCTCCATCATCCATGTGGGAGTGGGGAGGAAGCTGCAGACTGCTGGAGGGGAGTCATAGCACCTACTCTGTGGGATCAAAAATAAAATAAAACAAGAGAGGATAAGTGAACCAGAAGAAAAAGAGAAAAGTAAGAAAAGGAAAACAAGGGAGGAGTAGAGGGAAGAACTAAGAAGGAGACAAAAGAAAGAAAGAAAATTACCACATTACTGGTGAAAGTACCACTCACCAAACATGGCTATGCGGGAGTGCACAAGGGAGGGCAGTGGTGGGTATTGTTGTCTGACTGGGCAGCAGAGGAAGGGACTCCTGCTCTTTGGGATCCAAAAACTAAATACATTTTAACAGATTTTGTATATCAGTAAGAGGGAGCTCTGGTAGTATAATGGTTAAGGCATTGAGCTGCTAACCAAAAGGTTAGTGGTTCAAACCCACCAGCTGCTTTGTGGAAGAAAGATGAGACAGTCTGCTTCCATAAAGATTTACAGCTTTGGAAACCCAATTGGGGGTCATTACAAGTTGAAATTGACTTCATGGAAGTGAGTGACTTTGTATATCAAAACTAGAATATTAAATATAGATATAAATATATATTCACATCCATTATCTATTATTTCTTCAAAATCTGATGTATCAATTGATACTTGGTTTAAATAAGATTTTAAACTTTTTTTTTTTTTTAATCATTGTTCTCTTTTTATACTAGACTTGGAAGAGATATTATATGTTTTCTTCTGTACTTCAATAAACTCAATTTCCATTTCAATTTTGTTTCCCAAGTTGAAATGTACATAATCACCTTAAATAAATATTTAAAGAAAATTTTACATATAAAGACTTAGGAAAAAAATATACTTATTAGAAACACAATTATGAAAATCTGTTATATTTCAAAGCAGATTGAAAACCACGAGGAATCCCTTAATTCTGCAATTGTGATGACAACGGGAAATAATACTACAGGTCTCATACATCCAGTTGAGATTTATAATTTGTTAGAACATTTGTTTATTTACTGTAGGATGACGTATTAAAAGTCTACACATAAAAAGGAAGAAAGTATTAGAAAGAGCCAAAAGTGATTGCACTAAAAACAATTCTGTACAATAAGCCATGCCAAGAGTTAAGAGACTCTGGATCCTGAGAATATTTCTGTGTTAAATATTATAATTATTGATACAAACATATCAAGTTTATGAGAGCAATAAAGAGAACTAATAAGTAATTACTGTTATCTGCTCATAATGGAAATTGAATTTATTGTTGGAATGAATTGAGCAGGAAGCATTGGATTGTTTATACAGAATGACAAAACCTGTTCCTGACTCAATAGTGTGAATTACTTCTTAAATTATAAATTGTATGGCTATCTTCAAAAACATTCAAACTACATAGATCCAATTTGAGAAAGTAAACATATATTTTTGGATGAAAATTATTTCTCCATAATGTGGCACTCTTAGGAAAGAAGCAATTCATAGAAAGTTATTTAAGTTAACTATATTTCTTATTTCTTAACAACCTTTGTTTCATAAGGTAAAGTAAACAAATACCAAATTCCAACTAGACTACTGAATGAGACTTTTTAAAATTAAGAGAGTGGTTTTCTTTACCCTCAAGAGACTTAAAATAAATAACTTCATGAAAACTAAACATTTTGAGAATATGTACATTCAGATATGTACATTCCATCAATTGTTGTGGTTACAAATGAATAAATTCTGAAACTGAAGGAAAACAATGTAATTAAAACAATCCATATTTCAGTCACATCCAGAGCCTCTGTGTGAGATAACAGGATTGCTATTGTTGGAAAGAACATTAAATGTCAATGAGTCTCATTTTTTTCACTGAGCAAATTAAGTCCCTGAAAATTTCCCCCTTCAAATTATGTGTGAATTTTGAATTGACAAATCTAATAATCTGTTTTGTCCTCCCTATACTTGATCCTTCAGCTGAATCTGGCCTCTGATATTTTTGTAGTTGGTTTTGCGACTACTTGCTTTTCGTTCCTTATTTAAGTCTGTCTCTCCTCTTTCTTCTCGCTTCCCATGTCTTCTCTTTTCCTTAAGTGCCTTGTATGCTGGTATTTCTCAAAGTCCTTCTCTCTATTCTCCTTTTTTACATCCAAAAAATAACCTGACTGATCACAACTATTTTTATTGCTTTCATTATCACCAATACCTATTTTTCTAGCCTATGATCTTTATCCTGAAATTCAAATCGTCATTTCCATGCTTTATCTATAAAGACTGCTTTTCTTTGTGATTTTATCATCTTGAAGAATGTGACAGTTTATTAACCTTGACTAACATTCAGTTTCCATTTTCACTCTATTTCAATATGTCATTGAATACACCTGTAATGTTTGGTTGCCTTGTACAATAGAAATACCATTATTCATTCCCACATTTGTTGCACTATTTTCAAATTGTTCATTTTTCAAAGATAATTTTTTTGTTCCCTTGACAAGGCCCAAGACCTCACTTACTGAATTATTTTCTATTCTCCAAACTTGCTTTTGCATTGTACATTCTCACATTTGTCTTGTACTGGACTGTCTCTATCCCTTTCTTTACCTTGCAGAATCTCCCTTCCTTCAAGTTTCAAAGGGGCTCAAAGGAAGAAACTAAATACAACTTTTCTAAAGAGGTCACCTTTCTGAGGAATTGTTTGTTTCTTCCTCAATATTCCAAAAGACACTGTGCTCTTTAATGAGCAATGTGGTTATCAACTTATGTGTATAATATATTTTACCTTTCTAATCCAAACGAATAAAGTATGGCTATTATAAGGCTTTTCTGAGTTAAACTTAATTTTCATTGCCATAGAATTTACCACTTAATAATTTTCAAAATTACATATTGTTTGTGGAATTCATTTCCATGATGACATTCCATTTTACAAAGCAATGCTAATGTTTTTTTCTCTTATTTAGATGCTATAAATAGTATTTGAATCAACACAAATACAAATTGACTGAACAGTGGCATATAAATAATCATCACAGAATAAATAATAAAATAACTTCCTTTTTATCTCTACTGAACTTTTTAATTTAACCAATGAAGGAGATTTTCCCTGCACTTTGATTAGAAATTAGGCTTTATATCTTTTCTGGTCATTCCAATATGATACAAAGTTCTCTAAACAGTAATTAATATGTACAGTCCCATGTGGTAGGCAAAATTCTTTTTTTTAACATTGCCTTATTTGTACATCATCAAAGGCCTATCATTAACAGGAAACTTATATGAATTGGAATCAACTTGATAATCACTGATTTGGTTTGGGTTTAAGCCTATCACTTTTTGCCCACATTCCCTAGCTTGCTCACCATGATGTCAAATTCCTCAGATCAAGTAATAGCGAGACAGGGGAAAGAAGAGGGAGCTAAAAAAATGCTTATGGATGGTCATTCTCAGGAGCTGCAGTCACACTCTGCACCTGGCTGGTGGTTTGAGCTCTCTCTCCTAGGTATGTTTTTCAGATCTATCCCTGTCACCTGCAGCTTTCACGTGCCTCCTTTGACTCAGACAAAAACTACTCTAGCTAGTCACTTAAACATTCTGTTGCCCTAAGAAATCTATAAATACCTTCAGCTTCTTTCTGTTGATGAGTTCTTGTCCCCTTACATGGTCTTTCAGGAACTAAGATGAATCCATCCTGGCAATTTTTTTACTCACACACACATCTTGTTCACAAGAAAAGTTCATTCAAAACTCTTTTGCCCTTTTGATCTTCTAGGCAGGGACCACTCTGTCTCTCAACAAAGACACAATCAATTTGTCACAGGGGTCCCATCTAAATGCCTCTCACAGGCTTGACATGAGGAATAGGCCTTTCTCTTAGATATCAACCACTCTCTAAAACTCTGTGCACAGATACCTTTCAATCTCTATTCTTGAAATATGTGTAAATTAAATATGGGTGATATTTTAAGAGTTGTCTAAATGGTCCATGCCCACTTACTTCCTGATGGCACTGTGGAAACAGCTACTTGTCTCATAATTTATTTCTATATCTTATATTACTATTATAAAGTCTTAGCTAAAACTTTCCCTACAGTCATGTTCCACTTGTTAGTGACAGATAAGGAAATGGAACTCGATCTCTAGAGAGTGAAATGGAAATTAAGCTGGAAATACTATATTTGAAATGAAAGTTCTAGACAATAGAACTTAGAAAAGATGAAAATTCTAGATAATACAATAGGAAAAAGTTATTAGAGGTTATCACACATTTTCCTCATGGACTGAGAGGGAAAGAAGGAGGGTGAACTGGAAGCTTGTTTCTTTCTGTGAATCTAAATTTTAAGCTCATTTTTGATGTTTTTAGTTGTAGATAGATTCTAGCAGATAAGCCAAACTCCAATTAAGGAGTTCAAATCCTTTTGTTCTTGTATTTTCTTCTGAAATTGTTCTAGGGTTTTGTCTGTGTTTTCCTTTATTTTGTCAGTGTTCTCCTTGATCTGTCTCTCAATCCATTGAAGCTTCTAGATATAAAGAATGGTAAAGCATGATGTGGTGAGAGGAGATCTAGAAAGTGCTTGCTTCATCTAACTTTGTTATTTAAAAATGACAATATTAACAATAAAAATTATGATGTTGGACCAAAAAAAAAAAAAAAAGTCTACATGGAAAAGTACCATTTTGGAGGTCTTTAATAACTAGCAAACATGCCTTAATTTTCTCCATTTATGTCATGTAACTTTCACATGTTTTATCTTATCTGATATGTGCCTCATTTATATAATCTGAATCGCTTTATCCAGTATATGGTCAAGAATTATTGAAGTCATAAAGATTTTACTTATTACCAACAGCATCATAATGCTGCACTAATAATGATTTCCTTGCAAGCATTATTGTGGAAAATATATTGTTGTTCATATCCATGTAAATTAAAATATGACTTCTAATTTTAGGTTTTTTCTTTTAATTTTTTATTGTGATTTGGGGGAAAGTTTACAGTGCAAATTCATTTTCCATACAACAGCTCACATATACTTTGTCTCATGATATTGACTGCAATTTACCAAAATACAACAGCTCCCCTCCTACTTCCTCCCCATAGTTACTTCCCTGTGTCCTTCCCTCCCATGTACTCCTGCCTCCTAAGCTGTCTCCCTGTGCATACACAGCCCTTCTATTCTCCCATGATTGTTCTCTCCAAGAAGTGTGTCTACCTAGTGCAAATGTT
This sequence comes from Orycteropus afer afer, assembly GCF_000298275.1. Lineage (NCBI taxonomy): Eukaryota > Metazoa > Chordata > Mammalia > Tubulidentata > Orycteropodidae > Orycteropus > Orycteropus afer. The sequence goes on along the minus strand of NW_006922031.1, from coordinate 1,990,615 downwards.
CACCTCATATACCTGTCTTTTGTTCTGATGGAAGACACAGGAGTGGGTTCAGTTCCAGGCATGAAAAACAGCTAAGGGCCATAGTCTGAGAGGTTCCACCGGCTCTAGCAGACCAGCAAACCTGATCCTTTTTCTCTGTTTTTATTTTAATGATTTTGCATTTTGTTCCACATTGTTTTCCCACTCTATCCAAGATCAACTACAGAGATCCCTCTCCAGGTGGTTGACAGTGGTAGCTAGGCATCATCTAGTTCTTCTGGTCTCAGTTGTATAGGCTGAGGATCACAATGTGTACCAGTCACTTGGAATAATTGTTTCCATGTGTCTTTGGTTTTCTTCATTCTTCTTTGCTCTGGATTACAAGAGACCCATCATTGGCATTTAGATGCACACTTGCAAGCTTTTAAGATTCCAGTTGTTACTCGCCAAAGTAAGAAGTGGAACAATGTCTCTGTATACTTTGTTATGCTGAATGAGCTTGATGTCCTCTGTGACTATGGTCCCTAGTCCAATTACTCAATTACCCAATTACAGGTCCAATTACTCAGTCACTCTGGGCAGCTGGCTGTGGCCTAGTGACTTCAAACTTGCCCCTTGTCAGCTCTACCTTAAACATTAGAATGATTATAGAACATACAAATACACTTGTGGAAACAATGTCTGCCAACCCTATAGATGGTCATGAGCACACTGCCCCCTACGTAAACATACCTAATAGTTCAGCCTGTCCACCCATCTATCTACCCATAGATCAAAGTTTTTCTTCACTGAGAGTGCATTACTCTATGTGGAACGAGGTTCATCTATATTTTCTGCACCTCCCACACACCTGAGTTTAGAACAGTCCATTTTATTTTGCAACTCTTTTGACTTCCTGACTGTTTAGAAAACAGATCTGCAACTAAACAATTTTGTCCCTGTTTTTGGTTTGTAGATGTCCTCATTTGCCAATTGATGTCTCTCGTTCCTTGCTTAAAATGTTGTAAATTTATTTTACTTTGGATACTTCCATAGCTCTGCTGGTTTCTGGATTATGTCATCTTGTGTGTTAATGGTTGGTTGTGGTTTGCAATTATTGGCTCTCTGTCCAAAGCACTCCCTGTAGTATCTCTTGTAAGTTTGGTCTGGTTTCAACAAATTCCCTTAATTTCTGCTTATCTGGAAATCTCCTAATTTCACTGTCATATTTGAAGGACAGTTTTGCCAGGTACATAATTCTTGGTTGGAAATTTTTCTCTTTCAGGGTTTTATATATACTATCCCATTGCCTTCTTCCTTGCACAGTTTCTGCAGAGAAATCAGAGCTTATTCTTATTGGTTGTCCTCTGCAACTAACTTTTTGTGTTTCCTGTGATGCTTTCAGGATTCTTTCTTTGGTTTTGGTTTTGATGAGTTTGATGATGATATGTCTTGTTAATTTTCTTTTTGGGTCTATCCTGTCTGGGGTTCATTGGACTTCCTGAATGGATATATTCTCATCTCTCATCATTTCAGGGAAGTTCTCTGCCAACAAATATTGAAAAATTTTCTCAGAGGTTTTATTTTTCTCTTCCTGTTCTGGAATTCTGATTACACATAGGTTATTCCTTTTGATGGTATCCCACATGATCCTTAGGCTTTCTTCATTGTGTTTTGATCTTTTTTCTGATTGATCACTTTCCAAAGAAGTATTCAGGTACTTGTCTTCAATCTCATTAATTCTGTCATTCATTGCCTCAGTTCTACTCCTTTGCCCATTCAATGTGTAATCTATTTCTGAAAATTTAGTATTAATCTTCTATCTGTAGATTTTGTATCATTTCTAATTTTTCATTTATTTTGTCCTTTTGTTCTTGTATTTTCTTCTGAAATTGTTCTAGGGTTTTGTCTGTGTTTTCCTTTATTTTGTCAGTGTTCTCCTTGATCTGTCTCTCAATCCGTTGAAGGTACCTAATATAATTCTTTTGAATTCCTTATCAAGGAGTTACAATCCTGCTGCTTCTTAAGGGATGTATTCTGGGTCTGTACCATTCTTCCTTGTTTCTACCACTTTATTTGGCTTCTTTGTATGGCCAGTGATGATCTTTTGTCTCTGAGACATTGTGATGTCGTTGTTTTTAGGGCTCTGCTAACTGTTTGTGAAGAGCAGTTAATGGTGATTCAGGCTCTTCTTGGTGCTTGCTTATTATTGGCCCGTTGGTGGAAAAGGAATTGGTGGCTCTCACTCAGTAAGTGGAGCTACAGTAGGTGCAGGTGTTGTTGTGTCATATGGGCATGGCTGATGTCTCCCACTCAGACAAATGCAATGACTGAATAGCCATCAAAAAAGTAAAAGCAAGCAGACAAAAACATACCACATCAAGACACGGGAACAATCACTAAAAAAGGAAAAAAAGAAAAGAAAGAAAAAAAAAAAAATATCTGGGGAGGGAGCAATAAGAGAAAAGAGTCAGAGTAGGAGAATAATGAGAAAAAAATGAGAAAAATGCAAAATGTAAAACAAGAAATGGTGTTAATCACGATGAAGGAAAAAATGGGAACCAGGAACAGGGAAGAGAGAAAAAGTTGAAAACTAGAACATGGGAAGGGAAGGATGAAGAATAATAATAAAAACTATGAACAAAAAAAAGAATAATAATAACATTAATAATTTTAAAACAGACAAACTAAAGACAAAAAAAGGAAAAATGAAAAAAAAATCTGGGCAGGGCAGAGCACCCAGGCTCCATAAGAGCACACAGACTGGGATGGAATTCCTACTGGCCCAGAAAGTGGATGGGAGTGAGGGATAGACCACCTCCATTCAGCCATATATCCTGAATGGATATATTCTCATCTTCCATCATATCAGGGAAGAGGCTGTAGTGTATAAGAGTAAAAAGGGAAATATCTCACCTTTCCAGTCTTTCATGTCTGGAATGTCCTTGTGGTTCCTGGCAAGTGGAGCCTATTCTTAGATCCCTGGAATCTGAGAGAATGCTGTTGCTTTAAATATCCAAAATGGTCAGACTGCTTAAACATTCAAAATGGCAATGTCCTCTTGGCAGGCAAAAGTCCACAGCTCAGCCTATCTTCTTCTCTGCTTCCCCTTTTATTCAGCAGCCACCAGTGCAGTCCTCCATGCAGCCTTGGCTGTTGTTGTTTTTGTTGTTATGTGCTGTCGAGTCGGACCCGACTCATAGCGACCCATTCTTGGGTTTCCAAAGCAGTATCACTACAGAAGTGGATTGCCCCACCTTCCTTCCCAGGAGTGGCTGGTGAGTTTGAAATGCCAGACTTCTGGTTGGCAGTCAAGTGCTTTAGCCACTATGCTACCAGAGTTCCCACAGCCAATTTTAAGGTTAATTCTTAGGGCTTACTACCACTTGGCAATATCAAGCTGTCCCTGACATCAGGATCGCTGACAGACTGCAGCTCCATATGTCTCCTTTTTCGGAGTTTCTTCTATTAGTTAGAGTTCAGTCCACTTTATATCCTTCCTTTCAGAGTTCAGGGCTCCAGGATTATCTTCTGTATCTGTGTTAATTGGTTCACTTTTTCTTTTTTGAAGAGTTATGTGTAGTTTGTTTGCTTATTCTGCTATCTTACCAGAACCCCTCATTTTAGTTTGTTTTGAAGTTTGAAAAAGGAATTGAAAGAGAAAAAAATTAAATTGATTGCTATGACTTACTTGCATGCAAAAATTACCATTGAAGCCTACCAGCTAGGGGATTATCTGAAAAATAGACAATTTCAAAATATATTTTTACCTCATCTTTTCTACTCATTCATGAATACACAAATAAGTGCTCTTTACATTTTTTTATAAAATAAGACAGATGAAGACATTCCTGTTAATATAAAATATTTGTAAGACTCTAATATAAACTTCGGGAGCTCTGGTAGCATAGTGGCTAAGGCACTTGACTGCTCACCAGATGGCTGGCAGTTCAAACCCATCAGCCACTCCTCGGAAGGAAGGTGGGGCAACCCTACTTCCGTAGCGATTCTGCCTCAGAAACCCAAGGAGGGGTTGCTATGAGTCAGGGCTGACTCGACGGCACATAACAACAACAACAACAATATAAACTTCATTGGATTCCCCAGTTGGTGGAAATGTTTAAGTTCTTGACTACTAAATGAATGGTTGGCAGTTTGAAAGCACTCAGATGTGCTGTGGAAGTCAGGCCTGGCAATCTTCTTCTAAAAGGTCACAGCCTTGAAAGTAAAGTGGAGTAGTTCTACTCTGTGCATGCAATATCATTAAGAGTTGGAACTGACTAAATGACAACTAATAACAACAACAGTATAAATAATCATAAAGGGGATGCAGAGATATCCTTAGTTTTAATATGTGAATAGTTATAAGTAGTTAAAATATTTATACAGATAAATTTCTTATTTTCTAATTTATTTAAAAAATAAATTCAAATCTATGGAATTTTATGAAGAACATCCTATTTTCTATACCCATAGCACCAAAAATAAACAAACTCATTGCCATCTAGTTGATTCAAATCATAGTGACCCCTCCTTAAGTTTCCAAGGCAGTATCTCTATGGAAATAGATTGGCTGATCCTCCTTACAAGGAGTGGCTGGTGGGTATGAACCTCCAGCCTTCTGGTTAGTAGTCAAATGCCTTAGGCACTACACCACTAAAGTTCCCTATTATTAGCATTTCACCACATTTACATCATACCTTTCTTTCTTTCTACAAACAAAAACACTTATAACTTATCATCATTTTCATTTATCATTTATTTTCTTGAACCATTTAAAAAATCACAGACATGTTGGATAATCAGTTTTAAACACCAGTGTGTATAGCTCTCTAAAAGCAAGGACATTTTCCTATATAATCGCAATACAAGTTTTTCTCTAAATGTGAAAAACATGCTGATAAATATTAATTTCCTATCCATTGACCCTATTCAACATTTGACAACTCTCTCAAAAAATGTCATATTTTTGTTCCTAGTTCAGAGCTCAACTTGAGATCACACATTGCATTGCATTTACTTTTCTTGTATCTTTAGTCTCCTTCAATTGAGAATAATTTCTTAGTCTTACTCTTTGTGTTAGACTGGGTTCTCTAGAGAAGCAAAACCAGTAAAGCTTGTATATATATATATATATATATAGAGAGAGAGAGAGAGAGAGAGAGAGAGAGAGAGAAAGAGAGAGAGAGATTTATCTTAGGAAAATGGCTCACACACTTATAGAAGCTGGCAAGTCCAAAGTTCCTGGATCAAACGTCAGGGTGGAGGCTTTTCCTGGCTCCCGCAACCGCAGGGGCTGAGGAGCTCAGAGCTGGCAGGCAGTACACCAGCTGTTGACTCCAACAAATGATGAATCCAAGATCTCCAGGCCAAATTGTAGATTGTTCACTCACGGACAGTTGTAGGCAGCACAACAGAATCCTGATCCACAGAAGAATGTCTCCTCTCCCAGGATGTCCACAGATATACTGGAAGCAGACCACACCCTTATGGAAACTCCCTTTCAACAGATTGGCCACTCAAAACATAGTCACCTGATCCCACCATGGGAACAACCACACCACAACAGCTCAAACCACACAGAATTGTGGTCCAGACAAGTTGACACACAGCTCTGACTATCACACTCTTTCTCTCATATCCTTGACAGTTTTAAGAGAGAATTTTCTTTCATTCTGTAAGATGTCCTTCAATCTGGGTCTATCTAAAGTGTCTTCATGTTCAAACTGAGGGCATGCATTCCTGGAAGGAATATCACAAAAATGATGCCACAATCTCCTTGGTGCTACGTAGCAGGAGACATGGGATGTTGACCTGTCCCACCACTGTTGTTCTTAACCTTGTTCACTTGCTCAAATTTTTGTCTATCATTTCTTTTTTTGTAAGTGATAATGGATTTATAGGGAGATCACAGAAACTGTCCTAGTCCCTATCTTCATCAAACCTTCATCCATCAGCCAAAGCATGTCGTCATTAACCACAATTATGAGGGCTTCTCTGGTGGTTAAGAATGTGTTACAGTCATATCTCCTTTGAGAATGTTTGCTTTAGAAAGCATTGTTTACAAGTACTCTCCAGATGTTCCACATTTGTATTCACTGTGGTGTTTATGTAGAGGCTATGATTCTCACTCTCCCCACCCCAGCTATTCCCAGCCAGTGACTGAGCACATAGGGCTACTGGCACAGGCACATTCCTGTGGAATGTGGGTCTCCTTTAATAAGCAGCTTCAGCTCAAGGGCTCCCTTGAGTCTACTAGACTGGACAAGACTTCCTTTATAATAACTGTGCTAATGTCTAAAAATCTTACCCAAACTACTATTATTTTCCTCTCCTGCATAGACCAAAATTGCATACTGCAAGTTTTTCCTGCTCCTTCCCATATATCTTCCCTGAGCATTTCCCCAAATAAATTCCTTGCATGTCTAATCATTTGGCACCTACTTCTGATAGGACCTGAATTGAGATAGCTTATAAATGGTAATTTCTTTTTATTTTCATGATTTCTTCTAGATTTTAGCTAGAAAACTGCTGTCATGTAAAAAAAAAAAAAAAAAAAGTACAGTACTTATTCACGTGCAAATATATTAAACTATATTATTATTTTGCTGGATCTAGGTAAGGGGAGATAGAACCCCCTCCCAAGGCAGGAAGTGGGCAGCCAGGACCAACAGCTGGATACAGGTAAGGAAAGAACAGCTCCCACTCAAGGCAGGAAGGAGGAAGCCAGGGCTGGTGTCCAGAACAGGGAAGGAAGGCCAGAAAGTAGGCAGAGAGGTTTGGAACAATTAAGGGAGATGAACTTGTTTGTCAGTTTGTTATAATGTGGTGGCTATGGTGTTGCTGTGAGGCTGGAGGCTGTGCCACCGGTGTTTCAAATGCCAGCAGGGTTGCCAACAGTGGACAGGTTTCAGTAGAGCTTCCAGACTGAGACAGACTTGGACGAAGGAAGAGGCCATCCACTTCTCAAAGAATTGGCCAGGGGAAACTTTGTGAATAGCAGAGAAACACTGT
>NW_006922031.1:1977040-1981384 GCF_000298275.1 Orycteropus afer afer | reverse complement strand
ATGAGCAGTTGATGGTCTGTTCCACAATCTTCAGCCAAAACAAGGCCAGGAACTGATTGTGGTATGGACCATCAACTTGCTCATATGCAAGTTCAATTTGAAATTAAAGACAATTAAAACAAGTCCACGAGAGCCAAAATATGACCTTGAATATATCCCTCCTGTATTTAGAGACCATCTAAAGAATAGATTTGATGCATTGAACACCAGTGACCAAAAGCCAGATTTGATGCATTGAACACCAATGACCGAAAACGAGAGGAATTGTGGGATAACATCAAGAACATCATCCATGAAGAAAGCAAGAGGTCATTACAAATATGAGAAAGGAAGAAAAGACCAAAATGGATGTCAGAAGAGACTATGAAACTTGCCCTTGACCAAAGAGTAGCAAATGCAAGTGGAAGAAATGACAAGATAAAAGAGCTAAACAGAACATTTCAGAGAGCAGCTCAAGAAAACAAAGCCAATTACTATAATGAAATTTGCAAAGACCTGGAGTTAGCAAACCAAAAGAGAAGAACTCATTCAGCATTTCTCAAGATGAAAGAACTGAGGAAAAAAATTAAGCCTCGAGTTGCAATATTGAAAGATTCTCTGGGCAAAATATTGAATGATGCAGAAAGCATCAAGAGAAAATGGAAGGAATATACAGAGTCACTGTACCAAAAAGAACTGGTCAGTCTTCATCCATTTCAGGAAGTGGCATAGATTCAAGAACCAATGGTATTGAAGGAAGAAGTCAAAGCTGCACTGAAGGAATTGACGAAGGACAAGGTCCAGAAATTGACAGAATACCCACTGACATGTTTCAATAAACAGATGCCATGCTGGAGGCACTTATTAGGCTATGCCAAGAGATTTGGAAGACAGCTACCTGGCCAACTGACTGAAAGAGATCCATATTTGTACCCATTCCAAAGAAAGGCGATGCCACAGAATGTGGAAATTATCGAACAATATCAGTAATATTGAACTCAAGTAAAATCTTACTGAATATAATTAAAAAATGGGTAATGCAGTATATTGACATAGAACTTCCAGAAATGCAAACTAAATTCAAAAGAGGACATTGAACAAGTGATGGTAGTTGGATCTTGGCTGAAAGCCAAGAGTACCAGAAAAATGTTTACTCATGGTTCATGGACTACACAAAAGCATTTGATGGTATGAATCATAACAAATTATGGATAACATTGAAAAGAATGGGAATTCCAGAACACTTAATTGTCCTCATGAAGAACCTATACATAGACCAGAAGGCTGCCATTAGAACAGAACAAGGGGACACTGCATGTTTTAAAAACTAAGGAGTATGTCAAGGTTGTGTCCTTTCCCCATAGTTATTCAATCTGTAAACTGAGCAAATACTCCAAGATGCTGGACTATATGAAAAAGAACGTGGCATCAGGATTGGAGGAAGAATCATTAACAACCTATGATATGCTGACAATGCAATTTTGTTTGCTGAAAGTGAGGATGAATTGAAGCACTAACTGATGAAGTTTGAAGACTGCAGTCTGTGATATGGATTACACCTCAGTATAAAGGAAGTAAAAATCCTCACAACTGGACCAATAAGCAGCATCATGATAAATGGAGAAAAGATTGAAGTTGTCAGAGACTTCATATTATTTGCTTCTACAATCAACACCAATAGAAGCAACAGTCAGGACATCAGACGATGTATAGCACTGGGCCAATGTCTTCTTGAGACTAAGGTGCACCTGACCAAACCATGGTATTTTCAATTGCCTCATATGCATGTGAGAACTGGACAATGAATAAGGAAGACCTAGGAAGAGTTGATACTTTTGAGTTGTGGTGCTGGCAGAGAATGCTTAAAGTACCATGGACTGCTGAAAGAACTAACAAATCTGTCCTGGAAGGTGTGCCACTGGAATGCTCCTTGGAAGCGAGAATGGTCAGACTTTGTCTCACCTATTTTGGTCATGTTATAAAAAGGGATCATGGAGAATATCATGCTTGGTAAAGTGGAGGGTCAACAAAAGAGGACAAGGGCCTCAGCAAGACACAACGACACAATGGATATAATGATGGGCTCGGGTGTAGCAAGAATTATGGAGTTGTCACAGGGCCAGGCGATGCTGTACATAGGGTCGCTATGAGTTGAAGACAACTCGATGGCCCCTAACAATAACATATTAATTATATGTAATATATATATATATATATATATATATATATATACACAATGTATAATTTCATATGATTGTATATATATACAATTACATATATTACATGTATTGATATATATTACTACAGGCTCATATTTATATAATCCCATTTTATCCAGTACATTGCAATTCATTATTACAATTATTTATAAATATTCTTTTGATGCTCAAATTATCCCAGTGGCTAATAGGAGCCCTTTAAACTGGCATCTATATTCTTTGGAAATGTGTCCATTATTCTTTTAAATACTTTCTTGCTTTCTAGCACAAAAAAATATATCTTGTTGCAGCTGTATCTTTTAATTTTCCTTCCCCAACCCTGAATCCAATTCTTCAGGAAGTTCTGGCTCTTTTCTGTAGAGAATGGTATTGAGAAATCAAGATCTGCACTCTCAGTGTGCTCATTGTATATGGTGTCTGTCCTCTTTGCTGACAGAGAATGGATGGATATAAGTCATGAGTTTATAAAAATTTCAATAAAACCAGACCAAACAAATAAACCTATGTATTTTTTTGTGTGAATATGTGTGTAATAAATATGTATTGATGCATCCAGCTCCAAGTCAACATCACAAGGTTCATTACAGCCTTCTCAATCCCCTTATTTGAAACTTTCCTCTTAATTATAAAAAAAACTGGCTCTCTTCATCTACAATATATTTACTTATTTCTTCAGATCTAATATTCAAAGTAGTTTCAGAATTACTAAGTTATACACTTATGAAAATCAATTTTCTAACTAGAATATAGTGTCATATATCATCATTATTATTATTATTTTCCTTTAGCCTTTCGGTGTCCTGTCTAAGTAATATTTTACAAAGTTAGGTTAGACACTCCCTTTCTTACTCATACTTTTTGATATAGGTAAGTCATATATTTGTTATGAGTTAAATTCATATATCAAAGTCTGGATTCATGCTTACCCCATGTTTTATTTTCTAAGTTTACCTACCACAAAAATCACTTTTTGTGGTGTAGACAGTTTAGAGATTTTTGATAAATGCATGGAATTTTGTATCTACTACTGTGCTTCCATAAAGAACAGTTCCCATCACCCCAAACATTCCTCTGTGTTCCATTTACAAACAACACCGTAACTACGGTCAACCACTGGCAATTATTGTTCTGTTCTCCCTATAGCTTTGCCTTTTTGATGCTATTGCATAAACAAGGTCACACAATATGTAGCCTTTTGGATTTGCCTTTTTTCAAAATGGATATAAGATTTAATCATGTTTTGTGTGAACCATTAGTTCATTACCCTTTGTATTAATAATAGTTCACATATTATTATGCAAATGATGTATGTTCTATGTTTCTTTGCCAATCACACCCTCTTTGGTAGTTTGGTTTGTGTGTCAACTTGGCTGGGCCTGGTTGAGTGGCTGGGCAGCTAGTGGTAGTTAATCCCCATGAGGAGACTGGCAATCAGCTCCATGGTGGGATCTACTATAAGCAGCTGGGTAGCTGCCTTTGGGATATGATCTGCTTCCTGTATATAAGGAGAAGCTTTGAGAATGGTCTCTAGCCTATGGCATGCTTGGGCCCTGCATGTAGCTTGTGTCATTGCTCAGAAGCCTGCCAAGCTCTGCCGACCTTGGGACTTACAATGGACTTAAGCTAATTGCCTACCTTGTGGTCTGGTAACATGGGGACTATGCCTTTTTACTTGTCAACCTTGGAGTGTCTCAGCTTCAGCAACTAGCAGGTGTTTGAGTGAAGAAATGCCTCTAGCTCAAGCGGGCCGGGAGCAAGAGGCAGAGCTGGACCCCAAGATTGAGAGGCTTTCACCCCATCCCTAGAGCCAGGCACTTTGAACTTGGACTTAAAGCCTCAAAATTGTAAGAACAAACTCCTGTTTGTTAAGGCTATCCCATTTGTGGTATATTTTTTGTCAGAGAGGCACTAGGAACCAGAACACCCTCCTTCCATGAAGTATTTTTATAAATGTACTATGCAAATTTTTAATGAAAATACTATGTGGGGGTGTGTTTGGCAAAAATGTATAACATGTGCATTATTTGTGTAAAAGTACAGTTTTTTTTTTTTTTTGAGTCAGCCCCAGGGTTACAGGTGAGGAGAGACAACCCAGGGACACCCAAAGTAGCAGGCAGGAAGAGCAGGAGAAAGGGGATTAAAAGCC
>NW_006922031.1:1956199-1959366 GCF_000298275.1 Orycteropus afer afer | reverse complement strand
ATTTTTTATAATTTGTTTTATTTTATTTTCTAAGACTCTACACAGAGAAACATATACCACTTCAACAATGAATAAGGAAGACCAAAGAAGAATGGATGCTTTTGAGTTGTGTACTGGTGAAGAATGCTGAACATACCACGGGCATCTAAAAGAACTAACAAATCCGTTCTGGAGGATGTGCAGCCAGAACGCTCCTTGGAGGTGGGAATGGCCAGAGTTCACCTCACCTACTTTGGTTATGTTATCAGAAGGGACCATTCCCTGGAGGGGAATGTCATGCTTGGTACGGTGGAGGATTGACAAAAGATGGGAGGGCCCTCAACGAGATGGATTGACACAGTGGCTACAATGATGGGCTTAAGTATAACAAGGATCATGGAACTGGCGCAGGACTGGGCAGTGTTTCATTCTGCTGTGCATATGGTTGTTATGAGTTGGAGATGACTCGATGGCACCTAACAACAACAATTTCACTGTTCAACAAACTCCTTTCAATAACTAAGTAGCTTAGTCTACCAGACAGTTGTCATATCCCTTAGTATTGCTTTGATTCTCTCAATTTGTATTTATTTTGTTTATATCATCTATCCTAGGGTCTTGCATTCACCTACCCTAGGGAGATGCGCCTCATAGATCAATCAACCATGAGACATCAGAAGGGCAGCATTTGCATAGAAGGAAAGCAGCGATAAGAAGGCCACAGGGAAGGGATAGTCACAGGGTGGAGGTGGAAGAGTTTTTATGTTTGGGGATTGTAATCAGGGCCATGAAATCAAATGTGCATGAACTGTTGTGTATAAAAGAAATCTGCTTTGTAAATCTGTACCCACATGCCAACCTAAATAAATAAATAAATAATTTTTAAAAAAATATATTTTTTTCTCATTAGCTTGGACTGACCGTTTTATTTTTTTGCTGGAAATGTGTGTTTCTTCTTTCAGTTCCTTAAACTAAAAGTTATTTATGTATCAAAATAGTTCTTTGGACCCATCTTACTCCTCTAATGTCTCTCAAGATGATATTTATAATTTTGGAAAAATAAGAGGATATATAACAATGAAAATAGTTTTCTGCAAACTCTATATATTTTTTAAATAGCTATGAATAAAAATACTACTAAAACACTTTAATGCTTGTAAAATTGGTATATTTGCTAAATTTAAAGTACAATAACCTATTATTTACTTTGTATACCTGATGAACTGGATAAGACGTTTGGTTGCTAACCAGAAGGTTAGTGGTCCACCAGCTGCTCTGCAGGGAGAAGATGGGGCAATCTACTTCCAAATGATTGACAGCCTTGGAATCCTAATGGGGTTGCTATGAGTTGGAATAGACTTGATGGCAGTGAGGTTTTTTTTTTTTTTTTCCCCCCAATGGCAAAGATATTCTGTGTGATTGCAGTGTAGTAAATTACATGGTATGGCTTTTCTAGCCATTGTTTTTGTAACTCCCCCTTTGCTGTAGCCTGTTCCTACCCTATAAACTGCATAATCTGTGAGTTCTGTGTGGCCACTGCAGTGAATTATCGAATCCAGCAGAGAGGTGGTGGGTGCTATGGGAGGAACGGTTGGTGTCAAGGATGGTAAGAGGGCCAGAGGGTGGCAGCATGGTTGGCTTCACGGGACCAGGCCTTGGGTTGCTGATGGTGATTCTGTCTTTCTCTGGTGTGGTTAGAGGAGGTCAGAAGGTGCCACCTCCTTGCCCCTTCGGCAGTGGTGCAAATGGTTAATTGCTCAATTATTAGCCTAAAAGTTGGTAGTTCAAATACACCCAGAGGCACCTTGAAAGAAAAGCTTGAGAATTTGCTTCCCAAACTTTGCAGCCATGAAAATCCTACAGAGCACAGTCCTACTCTGAAACTTGGAGTGGCTATGAATAAGAATCAACATGACAACTGATTTCTTTGTTTTGTGGATGGCTAAGGTATATATACTTTTTTTCTTTGAAGTGAATATAATAGAGAAGAGTTTGGTGAAGAAATAATGAAAATCTATTCTCAACTAACACTTTTAAAAATAGCTTCACTCATATGTAATAGGAAAGGAAAATGTGGGGTTTCTTCATTGGGAAGCACATAGACTGTACTCCTTACATTTAAAGTAGTTGCAGTTTTTGATTTAGCCATGATTCACAATCTGTTTCATGGAAAGTGATACCAGCCCTGCAACTGAGATAAGAACTTTATGATATCAAATAGATAAACGGAGGAAAACCATCATTCTCTGTCAGAAAGTAGGATTAGGCAAACCAATTTCCATACATTACATTTCCCAGCAGCATTTTTATGTTTCTAGATCTGACTCACATTGGAGCAATGATTCTGAATGCATTTTTCCTGCTTATCCCTTGTTTGTGTTGAAAAAATCCAAAGCCCACATTTGTATTTCTATTTGACACCTGCTGAACATTGACATATGAAACTCATATACAGTAACAGCAAAACAGAAAAGAAACATCAATTTGTTTAGGGAAACCTTTTGATATTCTGACTCTTCTATGATTTGAAATAATTTTCTAGATTTTTCATTATTTTTCAATGGAATATTGAGAATAATTACATTTTTTATTCATTTATTCTCATGTATAGAACACTGCTTTACTTTGGTGAATGTATCAAAATGACTGATACAATGGTTGGTGTCAGTTTGGGGATTATAGGAACAGACAATTTTAACATAATTATTTACATTTGTGATTTTTTATTACCTATAATTCCATGAATTCAATGAGCATACTAATTTTTCTGATAGATTATATTATTTTGATAATTTTTTAGGAAAACTGATTACTAGAGCATAATAAATAAGATATAATTTTCTTATGAGTTACTAAGTATCAAGAAGAATGGTAGATATTTAAATGGGTTATTTCATTAAATCTTTGCAGTTCTGGGATCCTCCTTTATACATGAGGAAACAGAAGTTCAAGAGACTAAGTAACTCACTGAAGGCCATCCAGCTACTAAGTGTAATCATTTAGAATTAAACCCAAGTCTATTGTATTTCATAAATGATACATTCTGCTTCTTCAATACTACCTTCTTCTGAGTTTCAACACCAAGACATGGGTATTATTTTGGTACATCTGGCTTATTACAGAACACATAGTTTGAGTAATCATAGTCATACTGTATCCCTCTCTTAACTTTCTCTGTTGTTCTTTTA